>NW_015151382.1:147279-151561 GCF_000732505.1 Cyprinodon variegatus | reverse complement strand
GCCCTCTTGATAAACGACCAATTATATTTACTTATTCACTCGTGTAAAGTCGGTCATCCCTCTGGAGAATTCAGAAATGCAACAGTGGGAACAGCCGCTTCCCTACGACTTAAAAAAACCCCCAATCCACTGGACTTTGTTTCCAAGTTTAAGGCCGTTTAGCTTCCCATCCAGGAAGCTTTTCCAATTTAAAATATCAGAAATAGTTGAACAAAAACAAGGCTTTGTTAGGATACTGTATAAAGCCTCGAACTCAATGCTATTTCTGACATTTTGAATCGAAAAAGCTTCGAGGATCGGAAGCTAAACGTCCTCAAATTTGGAAACAAAGTCCAGAGGATTGTTGTTTTTTTCACTTTTTTGGAATGACTAAACCACCAGATTTATTTGAATTGAGAATTTAAAAATGAAACTGTGGTTTGTTGAAGTAATTTCTTGGTTTAAAAATATAATTGTGATTGCATTTATAGTTAAAATAGCTATTTTTGCTGGGGCCCATACGAAGATCTACTCTGGTAAACAAGTTCTGCAACTTAGGCTTTTGGACTTTGGTACCTCCCGCCCAGGGTGGGCGCTTGTGCTCTTATTTTATGTGGAGATGGTGAAACCACATTTACGATGCTGAAAGTATAAAATGTAATTCTTAGACGTTAAATACATGGTATCATTTCGCATTATTAACTGCTTTGTTTCAAAAATCATAAAAAATTTGAAGTTCTAAAAAAAGAAGAAGGTATTTTTAGAGGAGAACTCTGCTGCACTGGCCTCAAAGCTTCAAAACAAACCCCAGAAAACTGATTTAAGTATGTGGGAACAGATCTTTTTTTGCATGTAATTTAACAAAAACCCTGCTAACTATATGATCCAGATTCTGATGCTGCATCTGTTCTTTTAGTTTACATAACACAAAGGAATACAGATATCACTACTGCTGGACCTGAATGTCTAAATGGTTTCACCTGACTTACATGTTTGCTGAGGAATATAATTTTGTCTCATTTACTTCCTTATCTGAAAAGGTTGTTTTCTCCTGCAAAGAATGGAGTGGATGTAGTACTTTGCTTTCTAAAGATACAGCAATTTTCTAAGTTAATACCCCAAATAGGATGCTATACTTAAGATAAAATGAATAATTTTTGAAGATGTAGGTGAGTTAACCATCTTTTCTGGTCCAATGAAACATTCCACTTTAAAAACCTTAAGTTTGATGTTTGTTTTCTCAGATGATTAACATTAAAGCCAGTGATTAAAGGTTGATGGCATCGTTCATCACATTGCAAATGTTAAGATGACTAGAAGTGGTTTGCTTCCATGGTCGTGATGCTCATTTAAAGTCAGTGTAACAGCCTCAGTACAGCAGAGTCATGTTGTCAACTGTCAGCATATCAGTTCGTTGTGCTGACAGCACCGACCGGAGCCATGTGACCTTAGGACAGGGGTGTCAAACTGGTTCCAGAAAGGGCCGTGTGGCTGCAGGTTTTCTTTCCAACCAAGCAATAGCATACCAGACTCCAGTCATCTCATCAAGTTAGTCCAGTCTTGAGTTAGTCAATATGATGACTTAATGAGATGAATGGAGTCTGGTGTGCTATTGCTTGGTTGGAAAGAAAACCTGCAGCCACACGGCCCTTGCTGGAACCAGTTTGACATTCCTGCCTTAGGATGACCTTCAGGATCCTCTTGGAGGAAAGTAGGATGAATCCACTGGATTTTGTTTCCAAGCATGAAGACGTTTTGCTTCCCATCCTGGTAGCTTTTTCAATTCAAAATGTTGGAAATAATGGTGAGTTCGACTCTTTATACACTAGCCCAACAAAGCCTCGTTTTGGCTTAGAAAACATACAAACTGAAACGGACGAGCTTGTCCACTCCTTTGGAATCGGGGTCGTTTGGCTCCTTTGTTAACCTGAATTTTTACATTTTGAATTGAAAAAGCTTCTTGGATGGGAAGCAAAACGTCTTCGAACTTGGAAACAAAATCCAGTGGATTGTTTTAAACTTTTTTGGAATGACTACTACCTGGATGACTGAGAACTTCACCAGCATATTAACCATATATATCAAGAGAACTTTTTGAAATTGATGAATATTAATAAACTATACAACACTTTTTTATACAGAATTAGTCAAATTATTCCTTTTTCTATGATATTGTAATTTAGAAATAGACAGTAGTTCTAGTTAACTATTTTACCTTCAATTCCCTTGCATAAAGAAGGTCAATTTTTATTTTAGAAGTGCTTCTTGAACGGCAGAAACTGGGTGAGATACCTGATTTTCTTGCAGCTGGGTCAGTAGCAAATAGTTGGACAGTGACCTTAGGTAGCATCCACTGCATCCAAAGGCTGACCTTCCCACTGGTTCCTTCGATGCTGCTGGTTTGTTGCTCCAGAGTCACCGTGTCTGCAAACGGACCATCATCTCCAGCCGGCACTGAGTCGCCCTATGGAGCCAAAACAGGAAACTGTTGGAAAACTGGTCATATAAACTAAAGGAAGAGCTCAACATTACAGAGATTTCATATCTAAAAAAAGATAAGAGTAAGAAACTGCAGTTGATCGGTTCAATGGATCAAACAGATGGACCAAAACATGTATTAATAATTAAAGTACAGGAGAATGAGCGGAAAAAGAAGATAAATGACGGTCCAGTGTTTGCGCTGCAGCTGAAAGCTGATGTGAGGGCGCAGGTCCAACCATGTGTTGGGTGCATGCAAGTGTTTGCAAGTGTTGTCACTGTGCATGTAGCCATAACAAAGCAACCACCGACAATCCAGCCTTTCTATGTGAAGATGACATCAATGTCTGGTAAACAGAGCAGTATACAGCATGGAGGTGGGGGGGGACCTTTGGTGTGAAGCTGTCATTGGTGTTAACCCCCAAGCTGAGCCACCATCACCCACACGGCCTTCTTTCAATGAAGTACGGCAGGACTCACACATCTATGCATCCTGGGAGAGAATAGAAGAGCAGACCGGAGGGCGGGGGTGGAGGTGTGTGTGTGGGGGGGTGTAGTGGAAAAACAAGCAGGATGCGGTGGAGGATTCATCTTTAAGCTCTCAGCTCATCGCGGAGGGTTTGGCAAGACACTGACAGCACAGGGGACCGTTTTTTTTTTTTTTTCTCTGGCTCTCTTTTTCTTAAATCTGTTTTTCAAACATGTATCTATGTGGCTGACTGGCAAAGTGAAAAGCCTGTAAACAAACAGCGTGAGCGTCTGCAGCTTTGGCTCTGCAGAGCTGCACTTTTTTCCACGGTTTCTCCCCGTCACAGTGTGGTAATGACAGATTGTGTCATGGTTATTGAGCCTGGCTGTGGCTGGTGAGGAGGTTATCAACCATCTCAATTAGAAAGCCCACAGCTGCTAAGGCTGATTACAGTGTCCTAAAGAGGATCCAGATGAGGAAACTATGTCCCCCCCATCCACAGCTTGGGTACTACGCTCATTTGCAAACTTGATTTAATCACAGACTGAGTGTGGCTCAAAGCAGAAAAACAGCGGATGACAATAAAATGAAGAACTGAAGGATTATGCTGAATTAACAAATAGACTGGGGACCACAGGAATGTTACTGCCAGTAGCCGACATTAGTTGGATTAATGCTATAAAGCTTCAGAACCTATAGAATATATCCATCCATCCATCTATCCATTTTCTGACACGCTTTATCCCAAACGGGATCACGAGGGGTGCTGGTAGAATATATCCCTATGATAAAAATTTTATTTCATTTTTGTTGCAATCAAAGATCAAGTTTTGGAGATTTGAATAACTTGTAAAAGATTTACATTTTCGATTTTGTTTCAATATTTTCTTTTTTTGGATAATTATCCCAAGATTAAGGCATATCATTTTAAAATAATGACCTTCATGTAATTATCACAAATCTATGTAACTATGTAATTACCATTAGGTTACCACATAACATTTTCTATTACTGGCCACCAAATACAATTATAAAACTGAACTCAAGTTACATATAAATAAGAGTTTAGTTAAGCAGATTGGCTTGCTGTCTTCTAGATTTGGTTTTCTGTTATATACCAAGTAATAAACTGCATTTTAACAGATAAAACATTCATTTATTGCTGCCTGTGGAATGAATATGAGTTTTGCCCGCCTAAATTCCCATAAAGTTTTTCTTGTTACCTAGAAATATAGTGTAATTTGCTATTATTACCAGGTTATTGATTAGGGCTAGGTATTTTTGCCAAAGTCCTGAATCGATTCGATTTTGATCAATACAGTTCTAAATCGATTAATTTCGATTCAATCTGTTTTT
>NW_015151382.1:118475-146894 GCF_000732505.1 Cyprinodon variegatus | reverse complement strand
TTCCCTAGACATTGATTCTGCAAAAATGTAAAGGAATCGATTCAAAATCGATTAAATCGTTTTTTTTTACCCAGCCCTATTATTGATGTTCTGTAAAAGAGCATTACCGAATGTTGTTACTAACGAACATGCAGCCCTTTAGAAATCCATCTTTGCTCCTGAAAACAGAGGAAAACCCGCCCCCACAAGTGAAAAGAATGCAATCTATGGAGCTCAATCTGAGAAACAGAAAATTAAGAAAAAGAAATAAAAGAAATGAAATATGAATAAAAATATCAAGATAATAAATGAAAATATAAAATTTCATAACAGTTAAAAAAAAATGGAAAAAATATTAGAAAATAGCAGTTTCTTTAAAAAACACATTTTAATGCCATCAACAACACGGCAAAATCCTTTGTCATTTTTTCCATCGACAGGCTGCAGCCATGTCCCAAATTCCTTGTTTTCCAGCCATTTTTATTGAAATTTGCATTTTCCCCATTCTCTAGACTTTTCTCCACCTAAAGCTTCTTTTTGGAAGCTTTCAGGAAGCAGTTCCGTGCAAACGCACAAAGCCATTTATATCTGATATAATATATCTGACGTAATTGTTTTTATAAACTTTTTTTTAATACAGCATTTTTAATGCCACGATAATCATATTAAATGAATTTTAATGCCAATTAAGGCCTTCATTAAAAAAGTAATAATTTCATGACTTAGAATGTTTTTTAATGACCCGGGAAAACCTTGATTTAAATAACATGTTGTTTGTTTGCAACAATAATGGAACAAAATTCACTATGTATCCCTTGAATTATTATAGCAAAACGTGTACAAAAAAACAAAGAAAACTTCCCTCCAAGTTTTAATCCTGCACCATGCATGTTCATGCGTGTATCTGCAGTGGTAGTGACGGGTAATGAGTAACATGATTCCAGTAGTAATGGAGTCACTTGGTCTCCCAGTGAGATATTCCTGTGCTAGCTACCATTTCGAGACTAATTATTGCTGAAATGGAGTCAAAACAAAAAAGTGTTTGTGTGTGTCTGCCTGTAGGGGCGTGTGTGTGTGTGGTTGGGCCTGTTTGGTTTACAGTTTGGCCCGTCGTTGGGATTAGGCTCGGCACTGTCATGTGTGGAAACAGGAGCCAGTATTGGCGCTGTGGGAAGTTGCAGACCACAGTGTACCACCGCGTGATTACGCTCCAGCATCGGACACCCCGACTGCTCCAGCTTCCCCATCCAGAGCAGCTGCTCTCAATTTAAAACAAATTTTCATTCAAACAGGTCAGAGGAAGCGGAAATGATGGTTATTTGACAGACATCTTGATTTTTATTATACCTTAGTGTCAAAAATTCAAGAAAACTCAACCAGGGTAAAAAAAAAATTTGTAAAATTCATAAGCTTATTTAAAAATGTAAGATTAACAGTTTGAATTAGGTTCAGTTACAAAATGAAATGTATATGAGTGTTAAATATGATGGTTAAATTACATAAAACCTCTCCAGACTGATGGCAGTCAGGATGCGATAGATGTGGGATGTTCACAGGCTGCCCAACTGTGGCCCCAAACAATCGCACACATTCTCAGAAGGAGTTATTTTCCCACACCTCCACAAGCCAAGCTGTAAAGTATACAGTTTAATTCCTGGGCCTCTATGCTATAAACGGGCTGAGGATCCGGGTTTATTTTCTCTGCAGAGTTTGTCTTTCCTCATCAGAGAGACTCAAACATTGGAAGACAACAGCAGGCTGGGGAGGTGTCAAAGAGAGATGGAGGGAAACACTGAATGGGTAGAGAGAGCGAGGGACAGGAGGGAAGATGGAAAAAAAGGCACAAGAGTGAAAAAAGAAAGTGCAGGACAAAAGAAAAACCAACAAAATATCAGCTACATGGATGGATAAAGCCTTAAAGGGACAGCAGGTAAGAAAAGATAAGTTGGTGGACGCTTTGCCAAAACAAAGCATGTCAAAGAACAAACTTTACCATTTTTTGGGGAAGTAGTCCAATTTAAATGCCACTAAAACTAAAATAACAAAAGTAACTTTCAAGATCATTAAATCAGATATAAAAACAACCATAAATGTATGTTAATATAATGTATAACACATTATTATATTAAGGTAGGCTCAGTAATGATCTTAACAGCACAGTAGTTGCAGTGTTTGGTTGTGTGAAGGCTAACAGGGACATTCCCAAACCACTGGGACTACAGAGAGGAAGAAGATTCACTCCTGGAAAGGAAAACAGTCGCCAAACGTCCCAGGAGTGCAAAGTCCTATAATGTCAGCAAAGAAATCCACAAATAACCCTAAAAAAAAAACAAAAAACAAAAAAAGATCTCTATTGTTACACCAGTTTGCCTGTAAATGCAAAAGTTGGGGCTTGGGGCCCGACTGAGGGATTGCCTTTGAGTCAATGAGTCGATGCAATCAACTGGTTTTCCTTAGATAGAAACTTTGAATACATTTCACTGGATGATGTGGTTGAACTGTAAAGTGCCTTGAGATGACATGTGTTGTGAATTGGCGCTATAGAAATAAACTGAATTGAATTGACTGAAGTCACAGAGGGAGTGAAAAAACTCCACAGTGGCAAGGCTTCGACATTTGCCCTGGGCTCCTTAGGTCTCTGGGTGTCATTGGTCTGTCGTGGATGACATTCAGTCAGTGCGGATACCGGTGTGTGATTTGTTAAACATCGCCTGGATGTATGGAGCCATTTCGTTTACAACGCAAATGAAAGCACCGGAGGAAGGACGCCACCAAAGAATCTGCGGCTTCATAATGGCAGGGAAGAACACAGAGAATCTCAAGCGACATCTGAAGAGCCAACATGCTGCCATACTGAAGAAAGTAAGGAATGGGTGGGCCTGTAGTTGTGGGAACTGGTGTGTGTGTGCGCCTTCCCGTGCCTGTATCTAAAATTGATTTTCGTCATTTAGACTAAGACTAAAAGTAAATCGGGAAGGCAATGACTAAATATGACTAAGACTAAAATTCATTTTTATCATTTAGACTAAGACTAAAACTAAATTGGGAAGGCAACGACTAAATATGACTAAGACTAAAATAGATTTTTGTCATTTAGACTAAGACTAAAACTAAATTGGGAAGGCAACGACTAAATATGACTAATACTAAAATAGATTTTTGTCATTTAGACTAAGACTAAAACTAAATTGGGAAGGCAACGACTAAATATGACTAATACTAAAATAGATTTTTGACATTGTGACTAAGACTAAATTTAAAAAAGCTGAAGAACATAACACTGCAACAGTGGTAGGTCCACGTCTGAAGGATGGATTTTAATTAACTTACCTCACTTATTTAGAACTACTCATAATTACAAATGTGATCCAAAAATATATATTTTTTAAAGAATAACTCTGATAGGAGCCAGTTGTTGAAACTTCAACGATATAAACAGTTCTCTTTGGGACATGAGAAAAACATCCTTCCATTGCAGCAGCAAATGGAAGGATGATTATACATCATGATTTGAAGAATCATACAAAAGTGATGTTGCATTATAGGCCCGCCTCCCGCGCTCTGATTGGCTTGGTCTGATTAAGACCAAAGAGCATTGGGCCTTAACAGACTGACCTGCGGCATTTGTACATCAGCTTTTCTAAAATGAGCAGAGCAGATTTAGAGGTTGGAACCTCTGCATTAGATCCTCTGTCAATAGACTCACTCACTGCTTCTGTGTTTTGTTTAGGTTATAATCTTATCGTGGTGCTGGGATGTGTGATGTTGATACGGTGTTATCTGGGTAGGTGTACGGAGGAGATCAGGATGTAAATCAAAGTGCAGAAAAAGGTGATGGGGGTGTGAGGCTGCAGGAGAGAAACTGCTGAGACTTATCAAAACAGCTTCAACAGCCTTGCTCAATCACCAAGACTCCCAGAGGTCTAAACACTTCTACCAGTGTTTGTACTTATGTAAACAGTAACAAGTGGACTGTCAGGGGCCACTCTGGCGTTGTAACTGGCTCCACTATTCTGCAGGCCTTCCAAGGCGGTTCTGAAAGGCTGCCCACTTCTGCAGGAGCGCAAATGATGCAAGAATACATGGATGTTGATGGTAAAGAATAAAATTGAAACCCAAACAGCCAATCAGGGGTAAGGGCCTTATCTAGTTTCAGTACTTTGCAAAAGTATTCATTTTCCTGGGATTTTTTCCCACATTTTCCAAATGTTAAAATTTGTCAAAACACATCGTGCTTTGATTTTAGGAAATCTGAGAACAAATGAGAAACAGTCACATGGCTAATAATGTCCAAGCTAATTTCCAGCCAAAAAGTCTGTTTGATCTTGTGCTGAGATTAATATATTAAGCAAGAGCAGGTTCTGTTAGATTATTAATCATCTTTTAAAGAAAATTGGAATCCAAAATTAGAGCAATAATCTGCCAGACGATTACACTTGGTAAGACTTCTTCTTTAAAGATTACACATCATTATTTTAAGAAGTTTTATTACCAGCACTGGAAGATTTTGGCCTCCTTTAATGGAGAAGAATCTTAAATCATGGATAATAGCATGTTGTGACAAACACCAATAACAGCACTGGGACTTGCTCAACAGCCGATACCACATCTTAACCTTTCAAACCGGTAGGTGGCAGTAGTGTTCTTTGACAAACATGGATGCCTCCAGTAAAGCACATTCAAATGAAAATTATTCTTAATTAAAACCCTGATCATTTATTGAACAGAAGTTTGTATTCTGAAAGTGACCGGACTTTTCCTTTAAAAAAATCAGTAAAGGAGCATCATAGATGGCAGTGGAGGTAAAACAGGTGAACTGGCCTAGTCAAAGTCTGAACCTAAAATGCTTTATGCTTTAAAACCTTACATTGTGAGAAAATGAAAACAATTTTACAAAGAAGTTTATCTAAAACTTCTCTTCAGTGATGGAAGACACTCATTGCTTTTTATGATGAACACATGGTGGCGGTTATTGCCGCAAGGCTGGCACCATTTCACACTAACTTTAAAAAATAAATCACTTTTTCTACGTAGGGCCTGGTTGGTTTGCACGGTTTTCTTCCTCATTGTATTAAGTGATTTGATAAAGTCGCCTTTGCTTGATCTTAAAATGGAAAAATTAAAGTGTGAAAGAACAAAAAAAGCAAAACAAAACTAATCTGTAAGGCGGTAAACACCTTTCAGTGCCATTTACTTCACTCTCCAGCTTTAATAAAACAGCTTATTTCTCCTTTTAAGGAAAAAGGTTTCTACTCAAACAAACCAAAGTTAAAAGGAATCAACGAGACTTCTCAGCCTATTAAGAGTTTCTGCTCTCACTAAAGAAGAAAAATAAGAAACACAAACACTGATGAGGTTTTTCCAGCTTTGAAAATTACCCCTAAACAAAACAAATTTTTCAAGACGGATCGCAAGTGTTAGCACTGACTCAACTACTCACAACAATAAAACACTGCTTACACTTACAGCCATAAATCAGCCGAGGAATTATGTACACAACAAAGGCTTAAATATCATTTGTTACTGCATGACTCATAACACATTTGCTGGAAGAAAAAAGACGGGAGCTGGCAGGGTGTAGTCTCCGGGCCTTTTGGTTAAGTAATGCAGCACAACATCAAAGGCGCAACACCGAAGCAGAGTGACCGGTAACGGTAAGGTGGGATGTTGTGAAGCAGACCCTGGGAGGCGGTAACAGAAGGAGCATGACAAACGAATGATTAAAGGAAATCATGAATCATTTTGTTTGGATGAATGAATCAAGTCCAGTTTTCTGATGCATTGAAGGTGCTGGAAAGTTTCTCCCCCACAAACAAGATGTTTGTTTCTGTTAAGATTGCAGATTGGTCTGACAACACTTACCTGGCGTAATAAAAACTAAATATGTGTGAAAACAAACCTCGGTGGGGGAGCCGAAGTCTGCGGAGGGGCTGCAGGTGCTGGTGTCGGGGAGAGCCGTGCCTGCGCTGCTGCGCACTGGGGAGGATGGAGCAACACCAGCAGGGGGGTCCGGGATGCTGGAGGTCTGACGCAGAACACCGTGTTTCTGGAGACGAGCCCATGTGCAGCTCCAGCTGAGAAAGAGCTCGTATAAAAGCTGCACCTAGAACAGAGATAAACACCGACAAGGTTCTCACTGGTCTGGAGCCAAACAGACGCAAGACAAAGTCTAAACTTTGGATTTTCAATCATTTCAGTTTTATTTCAGGTATTAAATGCGTGATGTGTTCTGGTAGAAGGCCTTTATGTGCCGACAAGAATGGCTTAGACCAAAATGGTGTTCTGTTTAAGACAAACCACAAGTAAGTAAGCCCGATCTTTGAAAGAGATGTATATATAAGCCAAGGTCTGACTCAAACAGCTGCACTGGGGAGTTGTCATAGTAATGCTTCAGGAGCCATTATCATGATTTAACTTGGCAGTTTTTTGCGTGTGACAAGAAACCCAGCTTAAGTTTTCCTGTTACTTTCTAAATACTAACTAGAAACTGACAATAATCCATCCTCATTTGTCTAAAGTTTGCAATTCAATACAGCTTTAGAACACAGTTCTATTCCTGTACGCTTCCCTGTATAAATAACAATAATAAAAGAAATCATTATCCATAACAATGAAGCTAACAAAGGAAAGCTAAGTTATGTCATCAAGTTCTCAAGAAGAAGCTTTGTACTTGTTGGAAAAACTGAAGAGTCGCTGTCAACTGTTCACAACTATTTATCATTTGCTCACATTAAAAGGAGGTTTTGGCTTTTTACAAAACAAAACTCCGGATAAAGAAGTGGAAAACATGACAGGACAGTGGTGGAATGTGATGAGATGCTTTCGGTTATTTGCGCATTCACACACAATTTCTGGGGAGGGGGAGCCAAAGAGAGAAACAGAGAAAAGCCAAATACTTTCAAAAGTGATCTAATTTTTTTTGTTTTTTTTTAAAGGCTTTTCTTCTACAGCCGGAGACTCCGCCCTGTAATGCCCACCAATAGGAATGCTCCCTTAAAGCTTTAAGCTGAACAGGCTCGAGCATAAATACACTAAACTAGATTTCTTACCTCAGATTGCTGGCTAATGCACGTGCACTACTGTGAGAGCACAAACTGCAAAGAGGCCTTCCACAAATGAACATAAATCAAATTAAATGCAGCACAATACATTACAGCTGGTCCATTTCAAACATGTCCAGGAAGAGCTGCTGATGTCGATCCAGTTGCTGTCCAAAGTCTGGGCCAACAGCTGTCTGCCATACCCCAACAAACAGCACTGCAGGCAGGGGAGGTAAAGCACCATGTTCCCCTCTAAGACTTTTTTTTTCTTTAGGGCCTGGAACTCCAACCAAGCACAACAAGGCCTACTGCACTCAGCAGCAGATGTGGAACAAGAGAATGAAGAATGTTGGACAGCGGAAAAAGGGAAAAGGAATGGGGTGTTCACATTGAGACTGAGACCTAATAAAGAACAACTGAGTTGCTGTGGGACCGAAGCTTTTCAAGCCCGGACTGCTAATCAATTTTGCAAGGAGATCTTGAGCAGAGCTAACATTTCTTTTTACCTTTTTTTTCTCATCGCTGGCATTAATGTCTCATTCCATCAAAGTACCTCTAATCTGCTTCATTCGTAAACTAAACAGCTAAAGATGGTTTATCGATCATAAAAACTAACAATCCTAAACAAGGCCCTGATAATAGCACCAGCAGGATGACAAGTTGAAAATTCTCACTGAACTCACGCCTTAATCTTTTATTTATTTTCCAGAATAAATAAATAGTTTAATAACAGTTACAAACGTACTCAAAAGCAAACTGAGCTCACAATAAAGAAGGTTGATCTGAATATTTGATGAACTGAGTTCTCTAAGGCCTAGATAAAAGTCTCGGTCCAATAAAACCGGTTTGATATTAACGACCAATATGTTTAAAAACGATGAATAACAACATTAACGCTGATACATCCTCTATTCCTGTGATGTTCTAATGAGCTACATGTAAAGTCTGTCCTTCCGGCAGCAACATGATACACGTTATCCTTCAATACTTTAGGATAATCAGTGCTGAAAGAAAATAAATAAATACATTTCAAATTCAAAGGCTGGCCATGGAAAGATTGGCAGCAGGCAATACAGAGAGATTGGATAGTAATCAATAAAACTCAATTCTATTCTATTCTAATAGATCGGAACCGATTCTAACCTTTCAGTTCTCCCAGAATGTTTTGGATTATTAATTTTTGATTATCAACTTTCGATTCCTTTCGATGCCCAGTACCCTGACTGGAAATATAAGCTGTATATTATCAATGCGCGCCACCTGTTCATGTTAATTCCTTTTTTTATAGGATTTTTTTAACAGTATTTTTTTCAACACAAAATAGCAAACCATTAGCAAGTAAAGGAAGAAAAAAAAATAAGAAAAGAAGTTGATAAATAAAGTACCTTTAACTGCGTTCTCGTGTGACTTGTTAGAAAACACTTGGGTGGAGGTTAAGATTAACATCTGGCTTTCGCTTGGCACATTATGTTTTAAGAGAAACGAGTGAAACACCCTGAACACAATAACTGCATGGTAAAGAAAGGCAGTGACAGCATCATGATGAGGGGAAGCTGTTTTCTGACCATGTGGGGGATCTCAGAAACAGTGGAATATGCAAAAAGCTAAAAACAGGAGAATTATAAAAGAAAACCTGTAAGAGGCTAAAACAGAGGTATGGAAGTCCATCAACTCACTTTATTCAGCCAAAGCAACAATGGGATGCTTTAGATTACAGCAGCATTCATGTGTTCAAGTGGTCTAGTCAAAGTCCTTACCTAAATACCTATTCCAGTTTACAGGCATCTCCATCCAATGTGAGTAAATCATCCTTTTTTAATCTATTGTAACTTAGACAGCAGTCATTAACACTCCTATTTCTAAACCTTTAAAATCCAATTAAAAACTTAAACCCTGAAAAATCCAAAGGTGTTCATTTTAGTGCTTTATCCCTTCATCTCAATCTCTAAAATTCCTTCTAATTGTGCAAAGAAATATTTTGTCACAAGCCATGGAAAAACTGATTTAATATAGTAAGAATGCAGCTCAGAGGACGGGAGTCCTTATAAGGTCAGATATCAGGGCACGTTCCTGTGCTTCAAATGCAGTTATGTCTCAAATGTGGTGTAATATTAATTAACTGACCCAGAGACGTGAAAGAGCAGACTGCAAGAGAAAGAGCAACGAGTGAAAACTAGTGAAACTGCACTTTGTTTGACAGCTACTGTTAAGCTACATCTCATCAGTCCAACATATTCATATAGATTCTGAAAGGCCAGAAAGAAAACTAGATAAAACCTTTAAGGCTCTGTGGGAAAATGAATCAGCAGTGGCTGGTAGTCAGGAATTAGGACTAAAAGGGCCCATGTCTTCAAAAATATCCAGAAACAGAGCATTGGAAAATACCTAAATATTGTGCAGAAAGCTTTGGAGCAGCCGACAGAGAAGTTATGAGGTTCCTAGTAAAATCCAGGCTATATTTACCATCTAGATTAAATCCCACATCAGAAAACCAGAGAATATGTCTGATCAGGAAAGGGTCAGGTCTGCTTATCTGGCTAACAACTGTTAGCTTTGTTAGCTCTGGCGTTAAAGGGGAGCTCAGACTGCTGTGCTCTGAGTTAACCAAATTAGACTTTTTCAAAGTAAAAAGTTGGTTTTGGACTTCCATTTAAACCTGCTTGACAATAGGGAGTTTGTTAGCTTGAGGTTCAAACAGAGTCGTCAATAGAAGACGCTCTCTACCAAACGTTACTTTGGTCCTCCTCCTGTATTGACATAATTACTGAAAGGGTGCCAACGTTAGCCAGCCTTGCTCTCCCCACTCCTGTCTCTGTTCCACCAATCAGGGTCTTAATTGTTGCTCCTGTTCCTCTCTCTGGGTTTTCTCGCTCTACAGCGGCTGTACCTCTGAAGTCATGTTGATTACAGATTGTGTGCAGGTGGTTCTCATGGGAGTTGTAGTGTGGAAATGTCAAAATTTCATTTTTGGCATTTGGGTTTGCTTGTGTTAATATCAAGCTCCTGTTACAAGCATCTATGTAAGAAACTATGCAACTGTATTTTTCCTCAGTGCTTACATTTAGATAGTAATTGAATCTAATAAAATTTTTTCCAAAGGCCTATAAAAATAAAAAATAAAAATCCATAAAACATGAATTTTTCGATTAAGGTAGAAAAGAACAAGCTTTTGACTCCAAATGGTTACATTTAATTCAAATAAAAATTAACTTTAATCTATTAGAAAAACAAAAAAAGACAAAAGGTAGACACTGCAACAGAGTAGATGAAAATAACACATTACAAATAAAACAGTAAAAAGAAAATGTTTTAATTTAGGGACCAGCACCCCTCGCAACCCCACTCGGGGATGGATGGATGGATGGATGGATGGATGGATGGATGGATGGATGGATGGATNAAACCAGAGAATATGTCTGATCAGGAAAGGGTCAGGTCTGCTTATCTGGCTAACAACTGTTAGCTTTGTTAGCTCTGGCGTTAAAGGGGAGCTCACACTGCTGTCGCGGCTCTGAGTTCAGCAAATTAGACTTTTTCAAAGTAAAAAGTTGGTTTTGGACTTCAATTAAAACTTGCTGGACAATAGGGAGTTTGAAAGTTACTTGTTTTTTTTTTTTTTTTGGGCTCGACGTTTAAACCAGATTCGCCAACAGAAGATGCTCTCTACCAAACATTACTTTGGTCCTCCTTCTGTATGGATGGATGGATGGATGGATGGATGATCTAATTATGTTGACAAGTTGATGGACTAACTCCACTGTCTGGCATTGCCAGGAAGTTTTGCATGTAATTTTCATACGTGCTAAAAACAGATGCAAAAAAGCTCCTGCAATCATATTAGCCTAAAAAAATCTCTTTGCACCTTAAACAAAGATCTGTTCTGCAGATTGGAATGAGTGCCTGTATTTTAATACTTTCAAACCCTAGAGCATTTCTTATATGTAGCCATTATATAGATTTTTTGGGAACTTTTCTTGTACCGGGAGAAAATTAATTTCACTTAAAAAGACTAGTTCTTTGATTTTTGTTTTTCTGGAAAAAAAACTGTTCCTTTCATCATTCTGGTCTAAATCATGTAGAGGTGTATCCTTTATCAACAACAGCATATTTAACTTTTAAAAAGTGCAAAATAACTGCATTGGAAAAGAATTTGAGCTTTGTTTATAATCTGATTATTTGATTGTTTCTAATTGTTTTCCTATAAAAGAAGTTAGATACACCACATTTTGAAAATGCATCATTTTCTCTGCTAACACTGTAGGGAAACGACCCAAACAAACTAACAAACAACACACTCTCATGTTTACAATTCTGTTAACCCTGAAAATGACCTGCAGTGAAGAGAGGAGACAGTTTATTTACTGGAGTCAGTCAGTTAAAGAAAACCATGCTAAGGAAAGAAACGCAATATGAAGGAGTTCTGAATGTATACTGCTGCAAAGTTTACAAAGTGATGATTTACACAAATAAACATGAAATTCCTATCTGTACTACTGACCTGAGAGTTGGAGCTCTTGACATGGACAGGCTGCAAGTCAACATGGAGGCAGACTACAAAGGAGGGCCTTTCCTCAGAGCTGCCCTGCAGTTTAGACGTGACGGCCAGAGTGGAAGTACATCCCATGGGCTCCAACAGGCTGAGGCTCTGCTGCTTTCCCAGCAAGGTGTATACGCTGAACTGACTCAGGCTGATGGTCCATGGGAAGGCGTCACCTGTCAGACACCAAAACAAGGCAAAGGTTTAAACATTAAAATCAACCAAAAAAGCAGTTTGTACTTCATAATCTAGCAAAATCATTATTTATTTAGTGGGATCAAAATCTCAATCTATCATTTAATTACTTTAGCGGTGGAAGATCTTTAGGTGAACGTTAAATAAAGGGAAATTAACAAAGCCCAACAGTTCAGCAGTTATAATTATCATCAAGCTTTCAGTCACTCCATACACTGCAAAATGTTTTAAGCTAAATAAGTAATTTTTTCTTAAAATAAGCACATGTTTTTCTGTAATTGAAGAGGTAAGTGAGACATTTTGCCAATGGAACAAGACTATTTACATTTAAAATAAGAAAAAACAATTGCATTGTGTTATTTCAAGTGCATGTTATCTAATTATCTTATTTTAAAATAAATATACTAATTTAATTGGCAAATCATCTTAATTACCAACCCAAATTAAGGGTTTAGTTTAAACTGCAAAAAAAGAATATTTTTCTTTAAATAACTGTATTTCCTATTGCTTTGAGCAGCTAAGTAAGAGCACTGGAAAAAATCAAAATCTAAATAAGTAATTTCTTTCTTAAAATAGGTGCATTTCTTCTTGGATTGAGGAGGTAAAAGAGACATTTTGCCAAAGGAACAAGACAATTTACATCTAAAATAAGAAAACACAATTGCATTGTCTTATTTCACGTGCATTTTATATAATTATCTTATTTTAAGAGTAAAAATACTCTTTCCATTGCAAAACTATCTCATTTACCTACTCAAATTACGGGTAAATACACTTAATTTAATACATGTTTTACTTATTCGTAGATCATTTTCCAGTGAGAATCTGCCAAAAGAATACATTTATTTGCATTTACAGTGAGAGAAAAAAAAAACAAACCTATTATCTTATTTCAAGGGCATAATATCTAATGATCTTATTCTGAGGACAAAGATACTCATTCCATTGGTAGATTATCCTACTTACACACTGGAAAAACGATCTAGAAATAAGTAAAAAGTTCTTAAATGAACTATATTTACCCTTAATTTGAGTAGGAAAATGAGATGATTTGCCAATGGAAAATTAGATATTCAGATAAAATGCACTTGAAGTAAGACAATGGAATTGTGTTTTCTTATTACAAGTGTAAATTGTCTTGTTCAATTGGCAAAATGTCTCTTTTACCTCCTCAATTCAAGAACAAATTCACAATTTTAAGAAAAAATTACTTATCTAGATTTCGATTTTTTCCAGTGCATGTTTAAATTATGGGGAAAATGTATTTTAAGATACATTTTATTTATTTTAGATCAGTGCATGTGGTGTATCTGTAACTGCTTAAAAATTACGCAGCAAAAAGTAAACAAAAATAAGTTCTGATTTCTAGAAATTGTTTTTTGTACTTAATTTGAGTAGATATGTAAAATGATCTACCTATAGTATAAGATAAGGTTTTAACATACTTTTGCTTGTTTTGAGTGAAAAATGTATAAATTTTCTTATGAAGGTGAAGCTTTTGTGAGAAGGACCTCTGTTATGAGAAATATTCTGATTACTTTTAATATACTTTTAATTTTGGTACATTAAAAGGTTACAAGAGCTGGATTTCACAGACATAACTGATTAAGTAGGTCTGTTTGTTCTAACACCTATAAGGCAACTAGCTCACCTATTTTTTTTTCTTTAATCCTGACATTTTAATATTTTCAGGGCCAAAGTTGATGGCATGGAAAGGTTGGGGAGAAAAGAAGGCCATCTTTGTTCTTTCCTCCTCCAAAGAGTAAACACAGATCAACTGTCTGAGTGTTGCTTCTGCCGACTCTCCCAGGTGTGCACGCCACATGTGCCAGATCTATCTCTCAAAGCCGCTCTCCTTAAGTTTGTTTGTCTTTTGTCACGGTAAATGAGTAGCAGTGGGTCAAAGGTTTCCTCAGTGTTGAAAAAGCCATAATGATGATGAAGTCCCATTATACAGCCTGTAACTTATTACGTTATTATTCAATCTAAATATCAATAAAAGGAATCCTTGACTTTTCCAGGCTAATTGAGGTCTAGTTTTATGATTCCATCTTTTTTGCACTTCTCACCATCATTATTCCTCATTCAAACTTTCAAATTAATCTTCTTGACATCAGGTCATCCGAGGGTCTCACAATGTGCCTGGGAATGTTTTCTGTCTAATTCCACCATCCACTCAGCTTTAGATGTGATTAGATTAAGGCTGAAAACAAACCTTCCTCCAAGATGGGCTTTGAGACGACGAAGGGAAGCTCCTGCAGAGGCTCCATATATTTGTGCCCAGCACTGAGGACGCTGATCTGGGGCAAACAGACAACCAGAGTCCCGGGCATAGAGGCCTGGTTGTGGTACCAGCTGCGGACAGTGCCGGGAATGTCGCCGCAGACGATGGTGCTCGGAGACGGGAGGCTGTCGTTTGGCAGGAATACGCAGCATGACTGTAAATCCAACTGGAATAGAGAGAATACAAAGAAAATTAAGTTACACTGCAAAAAACTGACATCAAAGCACATTTCTTTGAAATTTGTATATTTTTTATTGATTTGAGCAGGTTGCCAATAATTAATTTAAAAGTAGAAAAAAAAGTATTGTAGTTCATAATCTAAATATCTTATTTTAGTTAAACATCTTATTAATAATAAACAATCTAGAAATAAGTCAATGCTTCTTAAATTAAGTCTATTTATTCTTAATTTGACCATGTTAAGATGATTTGGCACTGGATTAAAATAAGTTAATTAGATAATATGCTCTTGAAATAAGACAATGCAATTGTTTTCTCTTATTTTAAGTTTAAATTGTGTTATTCCATTGGCAAAGTGTCACACATACCTCCTCAATTCAAGAACAAATGCACTTATTTTAAGAAAAAATGACTTTTCCAATGAATAAACTGTGCTTTCATGGCTCCTCATGTAAGGACTTCTATTAGATGAAGAAACACTTAATGACAAAAATCAGAATCCTCAAAAAGTAAATAGACTAATAAATGTTTAAGAATGTAGGAATACTTTAGTGATACATGTAATAGTATAATAGTAGATTTTGTGGTTTTTAATCTGCAGATTTATTTGTTTCTTTGCCACAGAGAGAATAAAGTAAAAATGGAAAAAAAAGTGAACGTTTAATGCCTCCAAGGAGACTAGATACTTTTATGAACTTTAATTAACTTTATCCCTAAAGACAGATTCCACTGTCGCCATATTTTTATTGGCCAACAAAAAGCTAATTCAAATAGATTTCAGGTCAGCAATCACAGTTCTGAGAATGTGAAGGCAGTTTTTAACCTTTTGAGAACCAGAGGAAGTTTTCCATTTTCCAGCGGCTCGACTGATTCAAAAGAATATTTCATATGAATGACGTGTATATGGAGCCCAGAGGGGTTTGCAGGCGCTGAAAGATTGCAGCGCTTTCATGTTCTGTATCCGACTGTAGTATAAAGAAAAACTCCAGTCTTCAATAACATGATGCGAGGTCTAAATATTTTATATGAGAACATATGTAACATGTGTTGAGCTTCTACAGACAGAAACAGGAAACTTTAGTCAAACATCCTCAGAAACTGTGAAGCTGAGTATGAACAAGTCACAGGTGATAAAGCTCCAATTATTAGAGCTGGAAAAATAGAGAGAACAGGATGAGGAGTCAGAGACGGCTGTGGAAGTCTCATGAAGGTCATTAGAATTAATAAAGTGCTGCTATATCTTATACGTTTGAAGCAGAATGTGGCTAGTTTCAGAGCTAAGCAAACATATGACACAGACGAATGGTAAATTACATAATACATCTTTCTATTGCAAGTCTTTTTTATTGTGAAAAATATTTCAAAATATTACACATTTATACACTTTTTTTTTCTTTAAGTAGGAGATAACAACACAAACGATAACCCACACACAACAAAAAATAACACCACCACCGCCACCCTTACACAAACACATAACCCACCCTAGGACTTCCTGATCCATTACACTGCTGAGGCAATAAGATATTATGGGTAAACAAAACACATCTTAACAAAATCAATTAATGTTTTGGAGAAGGGGATACCAAATCTACTCGAATGTTCCAGTCTGTTAGATAACACATACCGTATCCTTTCTAGGTGCAAAATTCGGATCATTACGTCTAGCCACATTTTAACAGTAGGGGTCTCACTTTTCTTTCGAAATATTAAGAGCAGTTTCTTAGCTGTAATTAACATGTATGATAGCAATTTTTGTTGGGGTACTGGGAGTGAATTAAACTTATCTGACAAGCCTAGCACCGCCAAAATTAGATCTGGCCTCCAGCGTATCTGATGTTAAATAAATATGAGGGCATTACCCCAATTTTAGCCTCATTACACTGGCTCCCTGTACATTTTAGGATTCATTTTAAAGTTCCTTTATTTGTTTTTAAGTCTCTCCATGGTTTTGCTTCATCTTATCTTTCTGAGTTGCTGCACCTTCATTTACTCTCCCGTTTACTCAGTTTAGCCGATCAGCTGCTTCTTGAGGTACCAAAAACTAAATGGAAGCTTAGGGGCGATCATGTTTTCTCTGCAGCAGCTCCAAAATTGTGAAACGACCATCTATTTCAAATTTAGTTGTCTACTTCTTTTTCTTATTTTTAAATAACTCTTAAAAAGTCATCTCTTTACCTTGGCTTTCTAAACTGTATGAGATGTTGATTTTAATCTGTGATATATTATTTAAGATTACCTTTTTTTAATTTAATTATAGAGTTTATAGTTCTGTTTTTAATTTATTCTTTTAAGCTCTATGTTTTTTTTTTAGTCTGTGTAATGGCATTACGTTGTTTCACTGTACAGCACTTTGGTCCTTTGAGAAATTTTGAAGTGCTTTATAAATAACGTTGAATTGGATTGATTTAAATATCTGGACCCAGAATGGTAAAATCTTAGGGCAAAGACAGTAACTGTGCAGTAGAGAGGCTTCATACATTTATTACGCAATGGGGAGACTTCTGGGAAATAATACATCTTTCTTACATGGCTTTGCTTAAATTGCATAAAATGATGGCTGAATAAACCTGTCACATTTTGTCACATATGCATCAAGCGTAACATTCTGCACTGCCTACTGCTCATTCAGCATCCACAGATCCTGTGAGACAACTATAAGATATTTGGTTTAAAATAGATGTTCATGCAAGAAAAACATTAAAAGAACTACTTTGATTGTAGAAATTGAGAGAAAAAGAGAGAGAAAAGGAAATTTCAGTGGTTTTAAATTACCATTTTGTAAATAAGTGGGATCTTAATAGCGATAATTGGCTCCTTTCAAATGTTTTAAAGGAGAAGTTCGGTTTTTTACACTTTAAGCCCATTTTCTGTAGTGTCCAGGATGAAATCGAATGATCGACACCAAAATTTTGACAATTGGTCCTGTCTCTGCTTTTTGGCTCATTTAGAATCAACCCCTGGCTGCTTCAGAATGGCTAGCATAGAGCATGTCCGATAATGTCCTTAAAACAACCTTAAACGTTCTTTTTTTTAAATATGCTACTCACCGGGTCGTCAGCGCTGTTCAATGACGTTCCAAAAAAAGTTTCGTGAAGAAAAAACGTTCCTGTAGTGTTTTATTTAGCATTTTGTAAATCCCATTGAGTTCTGTAGGAATAGTCAATATTCCGCTGCCACCGGAAACGGAAATGGGGCCTGTTTACACAGTTGTAGTCTTTTCGCTTCACTCTGTGTACTCCGACGTCGAGGTGCTAACGTCTCTGTTAAACACTTTAAAAAACTCTGAAAATGGAATACGAAAGGTGGATTCTTGATTCTCGACGTCGGAGTACACAGAGTGAAGCGAAAAGACTACAACTGTGTAAACAGGCCCCATTTCCGTTTCCGGTGGCAGCGGAATATTGACTATTCCTACAGAACTCAATGGGATTTACAAAATGCTAAATAAAACACTACAGGAACGTTTTTTCTTCACGAAACTTTTTTTGGAGCGTCATTGAACAGCTCTGACGACCCGGTGAGTAGCATATTTAAAAAAAAGAACGTTTAAGGTTGTTTTAAGGACATTATCGGACATGCTCTATGGAAGCCATTCTGAAGCAGCCAGGGGTGGATTCTAAATGAGCCAAAAAGCAGAGACAGGACCAATTGTCAAACTTTTGGTGTCGATCATTCGATTTCATCCTGGACACTACAGAAAATGGGCTTAAAGTGTAAAAAACCGAACTTCTCCTTTAATAGCTCTGCAACAGGCAACAGTCCATGTTTGTTTAAAAGGATGTTTAACCACTGCTCAGGGATTTTGAAAGCTTTTAAATAAATTTTTACCCAAATGATCTCATACTCTCATAGGTCGTGTCTAAGGGGTGAACTTCCTTGCTACCCTTGTATTGTTGGTTGACAGGGTTAGACTGCTACCAGCCATCGTCTGTATCATCGCACATCACTCCCAAAATTCTGCTGGCTTTATTCACTAAATGGGATTTAATTAGAGTTTAAAAAGGTCAAATGATTTGTGTTTTTGATGTATTTCAATGCGTCATTTGTCACTGAGAAAATCGGTTTGCTAGCAATAAATGTAAACTTCAAAATATAACTTCTTTTTTTTTTCTAGAAACCAGTTAAACTTTGTAAACTAGTAACTTGCTCAACTGTACAACTGCTGAAGTTCCTGAAGGACTAAATTAACCAAAAACAAAATGGAGTAACAGTGTGGGCTATGCTTTAGAAGAAATGGTGAAGCACTGGGTTCCTTAATGCTGCCCCCTGCTGGATTGGAGGTGTAGTACACTGCTTTCCCTGATGTCCCAACATATCATTCAGCTAATTAAAAAAAAAAACATTTCAGCAACTGTTCAGAGCAGTGGAAACATAAAGAACACAAACCAATTGGGACTCTGAACAAAAAAAAATCTGGGAAAAAAAAAAATAAAAGAGATTAGTCTGTGTAATAATTTCTGCCTACAAGTACTGACATGACACCACATCTACATTTAAGTGTCAGTGCAATTTCTAAACACAGCAGCAGTTAGTAACAAACAGCTTAGTTTGAAATCTAATATCTAAGGTACTAAAACGGTCAAATGTGCAGCCAGTAATTGTGTTAACAAGTCAGTTAAAAAAAGACAATTTCTTACCAATTCAAGGACAATGGAAATATATTGTCTGCTGCTATATGCCTTTGACAATAGAGCCATTTTAACTAGAGTAAAAGGAAAAATTAATAATGAAATAAAAAAGAAAGATTGAGCAGAAAAAAAGACTGAAAGACATAATCGTAGTAAGGAAAATATATGACATAACTTTAACCTCTGATGTGTTCGGGGTTAGCGGGGAATAAAAACAGCGGCAAAAAAATGACAGAGTTGGACACGACTCAGGCACGACAAATAATAAATACTGAACAGAGGAGTGCAGCTGTTTGGAAGTTAAAGTGTAATTTACATTACAAAAAAAAGGAAGGTGTTTTCAACATATCATTTTTGTTTTCAAAGGGGGTAGATGGTATGAACCATGTTTGGAGTACCATGACGATATGGATTCAGGTTTAACTGGCCTGGATTCCAGATTAGCAGGTGTGCTTAAAGGGTATCTTTGTAACTCTCCAATTTTAGACGGGAAAAGAAAAGTCCAAGAAACATGATTTTTCATTCCTTTTAACCAATGACATCATGTCCTGTTAAAGTGAAACAAAATCTTTTAACATAACAAATGGAGTCAACTGTCAGCTGTCTGGGACGTGTACCTCAGTTTCCAACAGAGTTTAATGAGCAAATTCATTCAGGGAAAAAAAAGAAAAAAGAAACCTTGAATGACAATATGACCGCGTTTCTTAATTTGTACTCTGGGACAGGGTGTATCTTGCACCACATTTCATTAATACACATGTGGAAAAAATAACCGCCTTTTCCATTTTGACAAACAAATCTTGGTTTAAAAATTGACTAAAGTAATCAACCCCTCACAAGGCTGCACATGCTTTATTTTAACTGTAACAACATGCTCAAATGACATGCATACTCATTAACAAGACTATACACAGACATACATCATGTCTGCTTGCATGCTCAAATTATGTTCATGCAAAACTGAACACACACACACACAGTCCCAGATCCTATATCCTCCTAAAAAAAAAAAAAGTCATTTCATTAAAAAGAGAGCCCGTTATGGAATAATATGGTTGACAAAAAAAAACAGGAGGATAGAATGTAAACCCTCTTGGCCACAGGCTAATACACCTGAATCCCATTCCTGGCACCTGCAGCAGCTATGACTCTAGGAAAGAGACCTGAGCTGCTAGTAAAGTGCAACAAGCTGTTTGCGATAATTTTCCATATTAGTGTCTCTCCAACACATACGAAACATATGATGTGTGAACATATGAAACAGGCCTTTGCATTTATTGACCTTTACTCAGTTTCCTACAATTTATTAAGGCCAAGCGAGTTTATTTAGATAACATCATACACAAAGCAACCTTAAGGGCTTCTCAAGATATCAAAGGGAACCGGAAAGAAAATAAGCAATGAAGAACACACATATTGAAGCATTTCATAAAAAGAACATATGTTAAAATGTGAATAAAACAGCTTTAGTCAGATTCTATGAGTGAAAGCTACTGTAAACAGAAAGGGTTTTACTGCTGATTAAAAGGAACCAAAGTTTTCTGCACATCTTATGGTTTTAAGGAGTTTGTTCCAGAGGAGAACGGGACAGAAAATAACAGCTACCTCATCTTGCTTAATTCTGCAGCTAAGAACACAGAGTAAGTCAGTCTCATACTTGACAGAAACTCTGAATCTATTTAGGTCAAAGACCAATTTATGGTCCACTAATAAAAGCAGCACCATTGAGTGTTTTCTTTAGTTTATTGACTGACATCCCAGTAAGTTATCTGGTCACCTCTGCTTTCATGAGATTTAGGGACAAATCTCCTGCTGTTAAACATCCAAGTCAGCTTACCCTTACAGTATATCTACTGTCCACAGGATCTAATCCAGTCTGGATTCTGCAACAGGAAATCCTTACCTAAAGCAGTAAATTCAATGTCCTCAAGCAAAGTCAAAGTAAAGCCTTTAAACATGCCTTAACCTTAAACGTACAGCTTCAAATTGAAATGAAAATTTAAATAGCTTTAAGAGGCTAAACTGTTTTTGTTTTTTTTGTTAGTTTTCTTTTTTCTCATCTGGTCTTAGATAATAAAAGTTCAAAATCAGCATTTCTTTGTTTTTGGGAAGTTTTTCTCAGTTTTTCTTAGTTACCATTTTGAACTGTAAATGCTCAGAATAATGCTCTAACCTTCATCCCTAACTTTCTACTCTTCTACCTAGAATTGTTGTTTCTCTTTGAGTATATGATGTATACTATGTGGTGTGTGGTGCAGGTACCACATGCACATCATTTGCCATTTATCTTTTCACACTATGTTAAACTGCAAATAGCAGGACGACTAAGGAAATCCAATTGACAACATTTTTTCATTCAATCTGAGCTCCTTAAAAGACACTGAGTCACAAAAGTGCTTTGCAGTAAGAGAAATGAATAATTGTTAAAAGAGACCTTGTAAACTAGAGGTGATGTTGCACAGGAAATTATTTAAAGCATTTATGCAATTCAAATAAATTTACCTATAGCCATATTTTTAAGTACTTCAGGGTCTTTGTCTCATATTTTAAGATTAAAATAGTTTTGACAAACCTCAACATTTTGTAAACATCTTTAAGAGGATAGAGAGATTTGTGTTTTGTACACTTGTAAAAGAAAATTGACAGTATTAGAATTGGGGGGAAAAAAACAATAAAATTATAACTTTAATCTTGTTTTATTATGACTTTATTCTCGTAATATTACAATGTTCTTATATTACAACTTTTTAGTAATATCACGACTTTATAATGTCTTTATTCTCATAATTACTTTAACCAGATAATTCTACTACTTTATGCTAATAATATTACAAACTGTCAAAAAAAAAAAAACTTTCTTTAGTCTGGCCCTAATACTCCGTCGTACTTTATACCCTCAGGAGACGAGATGAACAAAAGAGAACCTTTGAACTCCGCCTGTCAGATTAGAGGATTTACAAATATAGGAGTGATTTCAGGGATTCATTTGGGGGAATAAAAATGTTTTTTACGGTGGCCCAGAGGTGTCACCACTAATACAAAAGCCGCAACACGGCTTTTGTATTTGTGCTGCGGCTTTTGTATTTGTGTTGCGGCTCTTGTATTTGTGTTGGGGCTCTTGTAATTGTGTTGCGGCTTTTGTAATTGTGTTGCGGCTTTTGTATTTGTGTTGCGGCTCTTGTATTTGTGTTGCGGCTTTTGTATTTGTGTTGCGGCTCTTGTATTTGTGTTGCGGCTCTTGTTTTTGTGTTGCGGCTCTTGTATTTGTGTTGCGGCTCTTGTATTTGTGTTGCAGCTTTTGTAATTGTGCTGCGGCTTTTGTAATTGTGTTGCGGCCCTTGTATTTGTGTTGCGGCTCTTGTATTAGTGGTGACATCTCTGGGCCACCGTAGTTTTTGACCTTAAAGTACAGATTCTATGAAAAAAATCACCTCAGCAAAAAGAAATACATTAATAAAAGAAATGGATCAAACATATAAATTCTATTTGAATTCTATTCTTAGTATATGAATTAAATACATCAATTAAAGTATACAAAAAGAGATGCTTGAATTAAAGTTTTTGTTATAAAAAAAAATAACACAGACTTTTAGATTACAACTTAGCTGTGATAATTTATCCCAATGGAGAGGAATTTGATATTGTTATTTTATTTTATATATATATACAAAACAGAGGTCAAGTTTTTGTGTGTATACCTGCTGCTGAGAGAGCAGCACACATATTTAACCAGCAAAACGAGGTAATTCTGGCAAGTTGATGACAAAGTCCTGGTGTGATTTATTAATTTATTTTTTCTTCCTATTTTTGGACCGGGGTTAGCTTTAGGGCGATGGTTTGAATTTACTTTAAGTTAATTTTAGGGTTGGTTAATGGGTAAGTTTAGGGTCAGGCCATTGAAATGAATAGAAGTCAATGCTAATTCTTTATATAGATGCTAAAACAACATCTTTATATAGATGCATCTTTATATAGATGCTAAACAACATGAACACGTGTGTGTGTGTGGGAGCGAGAAAGGGTAGTCAAAACAGGGTTTCACCGACTTAACACCAACAATATTGATTTACAGCAGGGGTCTGTAACCTGCAGCTATAGGTTGGTGTTTGTGATTGGTCTTTATTTTGGCTAAGATTGATAAAGAACAAAGATATGTTTTTAGATATAGGTGTAAAAAAGGTTTTAGCAGTTGTTGTTTTTTCACAGAAAGTTTGTGTTTAACTTGTTTAACAGAATTATAACAAAAACAATCAGTAATATATTTTTAGATCTATTGTTCCTCTCATGTTCAAAACTTAGTATCAATCGACTATTTGCAAATATTGTTGTTTTTTTTTATTTCAAAAGATAGAAATTAACTTAGGTTTCTTTAAATATTAAAGAGGACATTAGGAGTTGTCTGCTTCCCAAATGTCATTAGCTAATTTACGGCTATAAAAGGATTTTCGGAGCTGCACCGAGGGCAAAAATGGATCCTTGGGTATTAGAGGTTGGAGATTCCATATGTATAGTAAACATTCTAAATCAAGTTCAGCATCTCTTATAAGAGAAAAGCAGAGTTAGTGTAGTTGGTTGCCATTAGGGATAATCTTTATGCCATTTCCAACATGCTAACAACACATCCAATGTCACATGACTTTTAAACACTTTATAATCCTTGCAGCCTTCCTGATATAAGCTCAAGTCGAATCCTAATACATTTTTCATTTGCCAATTAAACAAAACATACCTAAGGTGGATGTATCAAACAGCTCTTTAAATTAACAGAAAAGCTCAGGTAAAAGAAAAAAACTACTACCTAACAAGCAAAATAAGAAGCAGCAATAAAGCAGTAAGTTACAAATAGTTTCCTTCAAGCAGCTTTTTAGAGCTGTTGTGCTTCATTTGATCCAAATGAAAGACACCTTGGAGTCAGATGTGAAAACGGCTAACTTTAAACACCTGTCAAAACAGAGATGAGCTTAGGAATATCAACAAAGGCCTTTAGCTGTGTAGGCATTGCATCCACATGGATCCAGCATAAAACTGAACCAGATCGCAGGCAGGAAAGATTTCAAAACACTGATTGTTTCTAAGGAGACATGGAAACCTCCATCCGAACCTGGATGCGCCTCTTTGCTGTGGCTGTTAACCTGAATTATCTCCCCTTTCCCCTTGTTTATTCTCCACTGTTCTGGTGTTTCTGTGTGGGTGGAACCTCTTTCACACAGAAGAGTGTTGCTGTTTTTCTTATTTGTTTTTTTGAAGCACAGTCTGATGGAGGGTAAATGCAGTTACACGATTGGTAGAAAAAAAAACTTCCATCAAGAAATTTGAATTTTCAAGGTAGAAAAAAGATCTAATGGTCTTTTTTTTTTATTTTTAATTAAGATTTGGACCTCAGTTTAAGCTGTTCTAGCAGTGCAGATGTACGCCGTCATCATCCAACTTAAGCAGTCCCATACGTGTGACATTTTTTCTGTGGCGCTGTGGATATATCCGCTGTTAGGTCGATTGTTTTCACATCTCAGCAGGGAAGAGAAACTTGGATGGCCCGGCTCTGCGCAGACCTTAGCAGCTCGTGAACCCCGTAGGTCAAGATCACTTCTCTGTTCAGACACTAACTCGTAAAACACACATTTTCTCTCATTTGCTCTACACACAATGAGCGAGTCAGAACACACAGGAAATCACCAGGAGATAGAAGAGAGGAAATTAGAAACACCCTCCAACATCCCTAGTGAAAACATTTGCAACTCTTGAGCCCAAAAACCTCGGTGGAGGGATCAGCAGCGAACGGAAAACACATCCCTTTGTTTTACAAACCTGATATCTCTCCAGATGTAATCTTCCTGTTCATGCACCAGACAGGACACTGTGTTTCCGAAGTAGATGGTCGGATGAACGGAAGGTTCACAAACCAGCCCCCCCCCCAACTCAACCCACCCACTGGTGACCTTACGCTCCCTTTTTTTCCATTTCTTTCTGGTTCGTCCAAAAGCACATTTGGAATTGGGGGTATAGAGTAAACAGTGTATTGCTGTAATTTATCGTGATTAATGTGTGTACCTGAAGATGACACCACTCAGATGTGCTTTTGCGGGTAAGACTTGAACCCATAAAGTTGCGGTATGACCTCAGGAATCAGCAGAGCGATCTTACTTTCTATGAGACAAACATTTAAGCATGATGCTCCCTGACAACAGATAAGCTCCATCTCACCCACATGTCACCACAAGCAATAAGCTCGTGGCCTGGCACGGCAGCTCAACCAGGCAGCCAGCCATCCCTGTGGCCCCGCATTCCTCCCTTCTAACACTGCTTACAGAAGCTGACAAGCTCTGGAGGTCTCCCTGGCCGAGGTGGAAATCTGCAAAAATAAACGCTTTAGGTGACATGAAGGCTTTGTTTGTTTCTGCTGGCCCGGCTGTTTGTGTTAGCGCGGTGGGTTAATTGCAACTTTGATCGCTGCGTTTATTGATCCAACAGTGGCCTTAGGAGTGCGGCAGGCCAGGCCCACCTCGCCTACTCCCAAACAACCCCCCCCCTGCTTTACACCCCAGCTTGGTGAGCCAATACAGATGGGGTCTAATGGGGTGACCACACCAAACAAAGGATGAGAATGCACATGAAATGGGTGGTCACGACTGAAAAACTCTGAGGCAAAATCTGGTGTTCAGCTGAGCGGAACCAGGAATTTATAAGATGGAATCTCTTAGCTGGGAACGGGAGACTGTTAACTGGGAATAGAGTTGGAAGGGCTGGAAGAATGTGGAACTGACGAGGCAGAGTTGAGCTTTCACATCCAAAGCCAGCTGAACTAACGCTTAACGAGATACATATAAATAACCTATAAGTCTGCAGTGGTGGTATAATCAGACAGTTGTGCATTGCACTCACTGGAGAGACTAAAGGTGGCTAAGATTATGTTACACAGTTTGTATCACAGGCCAAATCGGATCAAATGTGATGGACTGCAGATGAGAAAAGGTTTATGGGCTAACTCTGGCAGATTTTCACCACTACTGATTTATGCGCTGTGACTGAATAAAAACGACCAAACGAGGCTGATCTGAACTCCGACTGATCATTTTAACCCATGGCTGGCATGGCATCCTCTTCTGTCCAAAACATGAAGGCCAAAGTGATGTCATCATTTAACTACATCCACAGCTTTAGAAGAAACTTTCATGAAAAGAGAGTATACACTACTGACTGATTATATTAAACTGATTTATAACATTTTTATATTTATACTGTTTTAATTTTGCATCTCTCAGCTTTAGGAAGACAGGAAAACTGACAACACCAGCAGCACTATCAACGCAAAGATCAGCTCAGTACAAAAAAATGGATACTTTCACACAAACCATTATATCAGAGGACTCCATGTCAGTCAGGAAGAGCTCAAACTCTGCTCTTTTATTTATATATATATATATATATATATATATATATATATATATACACACACACATAGAGAATCTATTGCCTAAGATGACTTGCAGCCAAAAACATGACAGAGTGACTGACTTCTGGCATCTAAATCATTCCAAACAACCATAGCAGCATATTAAGGTCTTTGTTTTATTTCCTGAATGTAATGTCACCCATCTGTCACCTTCTGACACCCAAGGAAGCACAACACTGCTTTATAATTCATGTATGAATAGAGACATTTTGCTTTTTCTCTTTTTTTTTCTTTGATAAGAAAAATACTATTCTTCTGTAAAAAAAAAAAAAAAGAGGAAGAAAAACAGTCGTTTTACAAGCAGAGGTTTTCCAAAAACAGTTGTGAAGCTGACAAACCAGACTGTACTTCAGGAAGTTTAGGTCCTTCTGCGTCTGCAGCAAGATACTGCAGTCGATTACTTCTGCCATCATTTGTTGAGGCTAGAGCATCACAGCAAATGACCTAAAGAAGCTCAAAAAGCTGTTAGAGATGACAGGTAAAGGAGGCCATTACAGAAGATCCTCACTGCCTGGAGCTAACAAAACCTACAACTCATTAAATAAAAAAAAAAAAAACAACCCTATGAGTTACAGCAGCATTTAGTTTCCTTTGGATCAATAAAGTATTTTCAAATGAAATTGAAAAATGAGGTACAATTGAAAAAGTCTGATTTACATCAAATATCACACCCCTGATAAGGACTATTCAAGAGGTTTAGACAACAGCGCTGGCCTATTAATCGTTAAAGGGAGTATTGATGATTTAACAGCCTGTCTCATGTACACACAATAATATTTTATATTTACTACCTTTTAACACTTTTTTCAGTATAAAGGTAACTCATTAAAATCTTTATACATAACTCCAAACTTCTAATGTTATCAGTATTCTTGTTTCGGTTTAGACAACTTTTATTGTCATTTTGTATAAAAACGAAAATTGTACAGCTTTTCATGAGATTTCCATTTTTTTAAGAGCAGCAGTGATCAAATATAAACTGAGTGGGGGGAAAAAAACACGGTGCAAAAAAAAAAAACGCATTGTTATGGAAGTTCAGAGCATTAAATATATATATATATGGTGCAATTCTGCAGTGTTTTGGTTTGGTGATGTCAGTTTGATGCAGATTCTGTGACATCATTTAGAGTTTTCTCAACAGTTCAGCTGTTTGATGGCGATGGGGAAGAAGCTCTTTCAGAATCTGCTGGACCTGCATCGAATGCTTCAAAGCGTCTTCCCAGAGGGCAGCAGGGAGAACAGTCCATGGTGGGAATGTGAGGGGTCATTGATGATGTTATGGGCTCGGGACACGCAGCTCTGGGATGAAATGTCTTTAATGGAGGGAAGAGGAGCTCTGATGATGATGATGTTTAGAGTTTGGTGCCTCCAGTTTTTGACAAGACATGTATAATCATTCATCACTTCATCTACAGTTGCGTTTTCAGAGTTCAACCCACTCTGCTGTGGTGCTTGAGACACGAAATGCGAGTTAAGAAAGAGCATTACTCATGACCCAGCAGCTGATTTTTCCCTTAGTTTCCTGTACTTTTTAATAGACACAGCAGTAGGTTTGTGATGTCAGTCTCTCCCATGACCAGAGATTAATTCTCCTCTGCATGACTCCACTGCACAGAGCTTTTATGAGGGTATAAGTCTGCATGTTGCAGGATGACTCTGAAGTTATCCAGTGTGTACGGATGCTTTCTGTTTGTATGGACAGATCTTTTGAGGCTTACAGTAAGCCATGTTTACATCCAAATGTCACGCAAAATTTGAGCAAATATTTAAAATTAGATGTAATTTCATACGTTTGAGCAAATCAACCTAGTGAGATAAAGCTTAATCTTGTAATCCGTTGATGTAGCAAATAGCTGTAATACAGTAAAAGTAGAGTTAGTAAGTTAGCAGATCAAAGATCAGAAATGGACCAAGGCTATAAAGTCGTAGGGAAGCGGCTGCTCCAACGGTTGCATTTCCGAATTCTCCCGAGTGGTGCACGACTTTACACGGGTGAATAAAGTGAATGTGATTGGTCGATTATCAAGGGGGCGGGATTGTTGTGGCGGAAGGTTGGCAAGCACGTTAGATTGTGGCCAGTTTATTGGAATCATCTTGCTAACCAGTTAGCAACTTAATGCTAG
>NW_015151382.1:108270-117878 GCF_000732505.1 Cyprinodon variegatus | reverse complement strand
GGATTTTTTTTAAATAGAAATTTTCTAACTTTTGGGACAATATGGTCTGATAGAGTACATTTATATACATGTTTAAGCCATAATGATTTAAAATTGAAATATGACTTCCCTACGACTTTAATAAATGTGTTGTAATCATGTCAGCTAGTATTAAACATGTTGCTTGCCATGAAGAAACTAAAAGAGAAGTGCCATAACTGCTTGCATTAATGACGCCGTCAGCAGAAAGAGCTGATCAGTCAAGTCAATAAAAAAGTTATTAGTAAGTAGATTATCCCATACTGGTAAAAATGGTGATGTATAGCTTTTTTTTCTTCTTTTGCAGTATTGTGTGCTACAGATGACCAAGGTGGGTAAATGCATAATTACACACACTGAGGGATCATTTTAACGAAGGAACAAGAGAAATAGGGGTTTTTCAATGTTTTTAAGACCCTAAAAACTCGCCTTACTGCATGTAAAAATGTTCATTGATTATACTGTATGGTAATATATAAGTGATACACCTGAAAACCTAAAAATGTACGATTAAAAAAAGCCCTGTCTTTATGAAAGGACTCCTTCAATGTTGGGTTTTCTATGGTTTGTCTTTCCTCCTACCAGTTTATACTAAACACTACAAATAAACTCTACTTTTAAAGTAGCCGATGTGATATGCTTCTTGAATCTGGTAATTGCACCTGTCTATATCTTTCAGGAAACAGATGGATATATCTGTATTGTCCCAAGGGTTCTTGATAGAGTTGATGCGCCTGTCTTTTAGTGGGCATAATTACGAACAGCGGCTCATCCTTACAAAACTCTTAAAGAATGTCAAAAAAAGCCACACCACGAACATTTTTTTAAGACATGATGTGCAGATGTAACTTATTTGTAACTTGACAGGTAGTGAAGAAAAGGTGTTGATGCAGAGATGAAAGTCTGAGGAGGAGGAAGGTAAAAGATGAAGTAATGTGCCTCAAAAAGACACTCCGGTAGAGGGACGGCTCATTTTCATGGAAACCATCTGCCAAGCTTAATTTGACTCACACAGAACCTGCAGTACCCATGATTCTCCATTCTGTCTTTCTTACTTTCTCTTGCCTTCAAACTGATTTCTGCCCATTTTTCCTTCCTTGCATTCTCCTTTCCTTTTAAACCTCCCTCTCCTTTCCATCACTTTACCTTTCAACCCCACTGCGCTTTTTTCTCTTTTTTTTTCTCACTCAGAAATACCCTACTCATTAATGCGGGGCAGCTGCAGGGAGCAGTGTTACCTCATTTTTCCATGGCAACCGTCTCTCTGTTTCAGCATATCCCGTTTCAGTTTTGGTAGCAACGTGTTGCTTTGCCAAAGCTAAACACATTCATGTGTTAAAAAGAAGAAATTATTTCAAAATTCCTGAAATAGAATCACCATTCTGTTCAGTTACAATTATTATCAGCAGCCAGGGGGAACACGTGCATCCACTGGGAGAACAGATGAAGAAGGAAAAAAATGGGTAAGGGTGAGCTGCATCAGGTAGAAAGGAAGCATAGGTCCAAAAGGAAGCACATATTTAAAGACACTAATGGAGACACAATAACCAAATGATAAAATATTAATAAATAAGAATGGATGAAGACAGCTAATCTATGAAGACAACCTGAAACCTGTTTATTTATAAATATACAGCAGGTTGGTGCTCTGATGTCATAGTGTTACAGAAAAGTTTATTACACACTAGTTTTTTATTAACTCTACACTGCAATAAAAATATATATATAAATGAGTAATTCTTTCTTCAAATAATTGCATTTTTCTTGAATTGAGGAGGTATGTGAGACACCTTGCCAATGGAACAAGACAATTTACAAATAAAAAACTGTTGCATTGTCTTATTTTAAGTATTTGTTATCTAATTATCTTATTTTAAGAGTTAAAATATTAATTCCATTGGCAGATCATCTTTTTACCAACTCAAATTAGAGGTTATTGCACCTAATTATAGAACTTTTTAAATTATTTCTAGATTGCTTTTGAAGTGTAAACCCCTATAATTTCTAAGTTCTCCTTTTTTTTGTACTGATCGCTGTTTACTAAGCCTGTGCCTCACTGCAACATACAAGTGGTGTTACTGAATAAATTACAGCAATGGACCAATAAATGTGACTTATGCGACACAGCCTCAACCAAAAAAACTTTGCTGAAGGACAGTCCAAAAACTTCTTTGGTATAAACAAATAAGAGTGAGTCTATCTTGGTGGTTTTAAGTGTGACCGGCTGTCTGTAACGGTGGGAGTGATAAAGGCCTACCACACTGCAGGGTGCAGCAGAATTAAATGATTAGAAAAAAGGGAATATTCGTCTCCATACATAAGTCTAGGAGGGAAGAATTAACATCAGGAACAATCCAGCAAACGAAAATAACTTACATGCCAAGAGACAGGACAAAAAATGTAACAATTAAACAGCGTCTTACAGCTAAACTAACAGTTTGGGTTGGTGTAGAGATACTTAGATTTCAGTTGTAAGTAAAATACTCAAATTGAATATTAATTTGACTCTTAATTTACTGGTCGATCTATGTTCCTACTCTAATCTATGGTCATGAGCTTTGGGTCATGACCAAAAGAACGAGATCCCCGATACAAGCGGCTGAAATGAGTTTTCTCTGCAGTGTGTCTCATCTGGGGAGGACTGAGAGTAGAGCCACTGCTCCTCAACATCGAGAGGCGCCAGTTGAGGTGGCATCTGATTAGGATGCCTCCTGGACGTCTCCCTGGTGAGGTGTTCCAGGCACGTCCCCCTGGGAGGCGGCCCAGGGGGAGACCCGGAACACGCTGAAGGGACTATGTTTCTCGGCTGGCCTGGGAGCGCCTTGGGATTCCCCCGGAGGATGGATGGATGGATGGATGGATGGATGGACGGACGGACGGACGGACGGACGGACGGACAGACGGACGGATGGATGTTTTAATTATAATTCTAAACTCCTTATGTTTGGGATTCATCATAATTATCAGAATCACTGCAAAATTGCTTCCGTTAAAAAAACAGATAAAATAGAATAAAATAATAAACTAAGAATATTTTTATTTGTTCAATACAAGAAAACTGACTCAGAGACTCAGATACAACTTTTAAGAATCAACTCTGTCAATATAATTTAATATTTAGAACAGGAATAATATTTAGCTAAATATCTACAGTTTTAGACAAAATAACAGTAAATCTTGACTAAATTATTACTGCAATTTCTGATAAAAATGTTAGGATCTGGATCACTGCTATCCAAATCGGAGTGTGGTACTACCAAGTCTGAGGAAGAATCGACAGGGAGCTGACTGGCTACGTCCATCAAATAAACGTATTGCTGTTGCAGAGATGAAAATGATAAGAAAATAAGAGCTGAAGTACCAAAAAAAAAAAAAAAAAGCCTTTTCTCTTTCCTTCCTAGGCCCTGGGCGTGAAGGCGTTCAGTAATATAGCTGGATAATGTAAATTGGGCAGCGCAGTTTTTTGGGAGTCAATGCTGGTTTCTGCTAAGAAACCAGGTCGTCCATGTGTTTGTCGCAGTTAACGCAGATATGCCCCCGCCCCTTCCACAGACACTCTGCTGCACCTCTCCAAAATTGTAGGTGATCACAGACAGTGTCGCAGACAGGAGGCCTCTGATTGGCCAAATCTACATCTGCTCTACACTGTGCGTATTTCCTGTTTGGTACCTTACTGGCTTGTTTGTATGACCGCCATTGTGGAAAACGACTCGTGAAGATGGACCAGCTAGAAGAGCGAGATGCTCGAGAACGCTGGGAGCCTTTTTCCACCTGGATCCCCACTCTTTTTCGCCCTTATGTCCCTCCGTTGTCAAACAAACTTGTCCCCCCTTCCTCACTGTCTCGGCCATATCTAGACCCACAGCTAGTTCCTGATTGTTTGTGGAATAACATAGCGCAGACCACGCTTCAAAAATGGGCATCAATCAAAAATATCTTTGTCATACCTACGACAAGCTCATTGCGACACACTGCTGCGGGAGAATAACCAGCCCTTTAATTGGTCAATTGGGATAAAGGACATTCTCATCAAAACACTGATTACCAATAAAAAAAAAAAAAAAAGTGTACATTTATACAACCACAAAGCCAACAATATTAAACAACCTTTTACCATGAGGAAAAACAACTTAAAGAGACAAAAAAGCTGGAAACATTATTGAATCCTGAGAATGTGAGACTGGGACAACAGATTGGAAGATCAAAGTAAAAATACAAACTCTAACATGGATTATATCCATCAAACAGCAAAGGTTCTATCTTATTTATGTCTTCAAATGAATGAAATAATACTTCTTTTAGCTCAGATGAGGGTCTGATGACTTTTACAAGTACAGTAGGGCAAGAAAGGAGGATCCGACCCAGCTCTCAGCAGCCAAAAGACAAATACAAAGAATGTCACTTTGAATTGGTGCGTCACATCTATAGTTATCAGATTGGTTCTGACCTGTTAATGCTGATGCTGTTAGCATCAGCATTAACAGATCAATCTGTCAATCTGCCTCGCCAGGCTAGTGTTTTACACTATATGCTGCTTTCTTAGCCTCTTTTTCTTTTTACTTTTAGCTGTTTAATACTGGAAAAGAAGGAAGGGATTGTTGCAGAGTCAACGACACATTGCAAGCAAACGTTTATTATCTCCACATCCTTATCTAAGGGTAGTGAATCCTGCAAAGCCAAAGACTGGATGCAGTCAGTCAAAATTTGTCTCTGTAAAGTGCCATGAGATGACATGTTGTGCTAAAGAAATAGACTGAGCTGAACTGATTTTTTTACTTTATTGGATGATTTAACAACGTAAGCAGGTTTTCAACAAATCAATAATCTACACAATTACCATCAGATTTCACTATTCTGTTCAAATAGATCAAAGGTTAGAAAGCCTGACACTAACAAATGGCTTTGTAGCATTGAGTGGACTAGACTCAGCTTCCCTGTGGTGTTTTTCTTCCGTCGCTTCTGCGGTACAGTAGTAGTGTGAGCTATTTGGTATTCTGTTTACACCACACTAAAATTAAAGGATCTGTTTAGGTTTGGGACTATCCCAGAGCAGGGGTACCAGCAGTCGGGTTATTCAGTTTGAATTGCTTCCACTTCCATGTCAACAAGACAGAGTGTTTTCTAATTACTGCTGCAGTTGGTGGTGTAGTGGTGTAGGGGACAAAGGAAAATGGAGGTAATGATGGATTCTGCAAACAATTAGAAGGTTGAGTTACTTTTGCGAAACTACTGTTAACACCTCAATGGACTGATGCAGAACCTTGACTTTACTGTATAATTTCAGTTCAAATGTGTGTTTCTCAGTCCCCAGTTTGACTGGCATCATGTTTTTGAAAAAGAATGAAGATGTTTCAGGAAAAAGAAAAAAAAGAAGAAACTGTGCTTCACTGGTTATCAAACATGTTTGATTTGATTTGAAATATTTTCCTCTAGACTTAAATTCTAGTGAGTTTTATTCTTTATATTTGCGAAAAAATTTTAGTCGATACGCCGGATGTTATTTTTAAAAGCTGGAACGAAAGGCAGGAAGCGTGTAAAATTTCAAAGCAACAAAATTATATAAAAAGACGGGCAGATGGACGGACAGACAGACGTTGTACCTTGTATATTGAATCAGCTTGAACAAGCATAAACCCATAAACAATGGGTTAGAAAATGTTGGTTTGTGATACGTTCACACCTAACGCGGTTTCAGCAGCATAACCTGCTGCTTCATTTTTTTATGCTTGTCTACATAAGGTCAGACGTGCCTCAAGAACATCCTCTAGTAAAGTGTGTCTAGATGCATCTGAAGCTTCTGCTGCTCCTGCGTTCAATGGCAGAGAGCGGCTTTGCTATTTTTGCTGTGATCGGTGGGTAAAAAGTTGTTTTGATATATTTTAAAGCGAGAAAATATTAATTTGCTTAAATATTATTTTGCTGATGGAGGCGCTCCAACCCCCACATACCGGTGGGGTGCTGTCACTGGGAATCCCCAGCAGCAGCTGCCTCAGTCCCGGTTGCCTCTTGGGCGTTTCCCCTACTGTTCATGGCGGCTGGAAGTAGATGTTAGCGTTTTTTTAGGTATATGCTAAAAACTTCAGGCACCAGATTAATAAATACGAACATATTCTTCTGGTAGATTTTGACATTTTAAGTTAATTTAGGTGTTAATAAACAGTTTCAGAGGAGTGGTCATACCACTCTGCATAAGCAGCATTCCCTGACACTCCCTGTCAGCTTCAAGTCAGCTTCTCTGATCCAACTCTGGCATCTGCTGCTTGTGAAGCGTGTCCAGCGCGTCAGAGGCTCAGAAGCTCATGAGACGCTACTCGGCTGCTGTGATGCATCAAGATGCGCAGCTCCTGCTGCTCGAGACACACTGCAGGACCTTTTGTTGCGCCTTTGTATGAAAACTAGCTGCTTTTGCTGCTTAAATGTATGTGTGTGCATGTGCGGTGTGAAAATAGCATTACATACATTATGCCTTTATGTAATGCCACATTATGTAGTGATTCCAATGAATACTTATATACTTATAAACAAATTGGGTAAAGAATAGATGTATAACCAGGAGTGGGTAAAACTGGACTCTAAGAAATGTAATTCATCATTGGTGTGATAGGACAAAAATAAAGGATTGAAGATTAGTTTTTTTTTTTTTTTGGTTGGAAACCCTAAAATAACTACAAAGAAGCCAATACCAATGTGTATATAAAAACAAATGATCTAGAAGATTACCTGAACAGTAAGTCGCTTGACAGCATCCCAGGCATGACTGAAAAGTTCCTTCATTTGTTCATCGGACGTCGTCCAAGACCCGTCGATTGCAGTGTCCGGTATGACCTTCATTGGTATGGACATGGGGCGTGATTCTGTAAAAAAAAAAATAAAAATACTTTCTGAAATTTACATTCAAGCTTTGATTCAACAGTCTTTTAAATTCTACTTCCAGTTTTGGGAACCTCATACATCCAGTAGTGATGTCAGATTTGTTGAAACATTTAGCCCAAGGCACCAGTGACCTCTTTACCACAGAAGTAATGTAGCACCCTGTAAAGTCTTAAACAAAAATCAATATTTTATTTATTAACATGAGGAAATGTACTGTCCTCCATTTATTCTTGACTTAACTCTTTTTAAGACTCCCTGTTATTTTCATTTGCTGTACAGTATCATGTTATATGATGTTTAACTGACACTTCATCGAGATGATGTAATGCTGGCACTTGGGTTTCTTGTCTCCGAAAGTGGGAGAGGGAACTGTGAGAACGGACATAAAGGGCACGCATGTACACACACATAGAGAGAGACGCACGCATTTATAGTTGGAGACATGATTTGTCCTCGCGTGTGCCAGCTGTGGTCTAGACTCAGGCTGATTGTCTGTGCTAACACTCATGGCAACAGAAGTCAAATGTCAACAAACTTACATGTCATCTTTCAATTATCCACATTAACCTTGTGACCAAACCACAGCTTCATTATTTAATAACTGCTCTTGTTACAGAAGAAAACAGAGTGAGAAAGAAAAGAAATAAAGCTTAAGAGATGAACCAACGGAAGTATTAAAGAAGACTATCAAGCTCTACCAGGATGAGCTGTGGTCTGTCATGTTAGAACCATTAGGAGTTTAAAAAAGGGGAAGTATCTCCTAAGACACAGTAAACCATATCCCATGATTGAAAGCCCTGTCCTGCTCTGGAGCCTTATTCCATAGTTGTCATAAATAGGACTGAGGTCACAGGACTATTCTGTATTTTCTGACACAGTTTTACCAAATGACAAAAAAAATACAAAAGCAATAACAAAATGTTACTAGGGAAATAGGAAAATCAGATGGTTAGTTCACATAGTGCATGACTGTTATGGTAACATACCACTGGCCAATTTTCTAGCCAAAAGTCCTATAGTTAGGATATACCTTGGAATTTTCCTTATTTTTAGGTAAAAAGATCATAGTTAATTCGTGTTCCTTTTTCGCCCATTGCTTTTAAAGGATAATTAATGGATAATTAGTTTATTTAAAATAGTGCAATGATGTAAAGGAAGAAAAATCACCATACTGCCCCAGTCCAGTGGGGGGCAGTAAGAAAAAAACAAAGAATAAACAAAAGCCTGACAGAATTTCCTGCCATTTGTTTACTAAATAGATATAGGAGCAAAGCTGTTATTTGTCCTGTTCCGTTGGCCCAAATTTTTTATCACAAAAACTAGCCTTATATGTAAATCTTGTATAAAGTAGAAAACACCAACAAAACACAGGTCTTGAAAGGCAGTTTAGTTGAATTCAAAAGACTTTAAAAAAGGGTCCACTAATCTTTATTGCAAACACATGAGTTCGACCTTCAACAATCCTGTGATAATCTAAAAATCGTGTCTTCAGACCGGTGTTTGTAACATTTAGTTCCCCTGAAATAATCTTCCCCCTTATAGCCTGTGTTTAGCATTATAGTTATGGTGACTCAAGTGGGTCCTGATTTCTTTAAATTTAGGTGTAAGATATAACTTCTTTGGCCTTAGGTATAAGTCATGACTTCTTTAGGTTTAGTTGTCACAAATTCTTTAGTTTTAGCTATAAGTCATGACTTCTTTGGGTTTAGGTATGTCGTGACCTTGTTAGGTTTAGTTATAAGTCATGACTTCTTTGGGTTTAGTAATGAATCATGATTTCTTTGTGTTTAGTTGCAAGTCGCAACTTCTTTGGGTTTAGGTATAAGTCATGACTTCTTATGGTTTAGTTATAAGTCATGACATTGGATGTACTTATAAACAATGACTTCTTTTGGTTTAGGTATAAGTCATGACTTCTTAAGGTTCAGGTATAAGTCATGACTTCTTTAGGTTTAGTTATAAGTCACATAATTGAATGTACTTATAAATCATGACTTCTTTAGGTTTAGTTATAAGTCACATCATTGAATGTACTTATAAATCATGACTTCTTTGGGTTTAGGTATAAGTCATGACCTTGTTAGGTTTAGTTATAAGTCATGACTTCTTTGGGTTAAGTAGTGAATCATGATTTCTTTGGGTTTAGTTATAAGTCACAACTTCTTTTGGTTTAGGTATAAGTCACAACTTCTTTAGGTTTAGTTATAAGTCATGGCTTCTTAAGGTTCAGTTATAAGTCATGACTTTTTTAGGTTTAGTTATAAGTCATGACTTCTTTGGGTTAAGTAGTGAATCATGATTTCTTTGGGTTTAGTTATAAGTCACAACTTCTTTTGGTGTAGTTATAAGTCACGATTTCTTTGGGTTTAGGTATAAGTCATGACCTCGTTAGGCTTAGTTATAAGTCATGACTTCTTTGAGTTTAGTAATGAATCATGATTTCTTTGGGTTTAGGTATAAGTCATGAACTCGTTAGGCTTAGTTTTAACTCATGACTTCTTTGAGTTTAGTAATGAATCATGATTTCTTTGGGTTTAGTTATAAGTCACAACTTATTTTGGTTTTAGCATAAGTCACGATTTCTTTGGGTTTAGGTATAAGTCATGACTTCTTTGGGTTTAGGTATAAGTCACAACTTCTTTTGGTTTAGGTATAAGTCAAAACTTCTTTAGGTTTAGTTATAAGTCACAACTTCTTTTGGTTTAGGTATAAGTCAA
>NW_015151382.1:101165-108260 GCF_000732505.1 Cyprinodon variegatus | reverse complement strand
TTAGGTATAAGTCACAACTTCTTTTGGTTTAGGTATAAGTCAAAACTTCTTTAGGTTTAGTTATAAGTCACAACTTCTTTTGGTTTAGGTATAAGTCAAAACTTCTTTAGGTTTAGTTATAAGTCACAACTTCTTTTGGTTTAGGTATAAGCCATGACTTCTTTAGGTTTAGTTATAAGTCATGACTTCTTAAGGTTCAGGTATAAGCCATGACTTCTTTAGGTTTAGTTATAAGTCACAACATTGGATTTACTTATAAATCATGACTTCTTTGGGTTTAGGTATAAGTCATGACCTCGTTAGGCTTAGTTATAAGTCATGACTTCTTTGAGTTTAGTAATGAATCATGATTTCTTTGGGTTTAGTTATAAGTCACGACTTCTTTGGGTTTAGTTATAAGTCACGATTTCTTTGGGTTTAGGTATAAGTCATGACTGATGTGTAAGTTAAACTTCTTCAGGCTAGGAATAAGTCATGACGTTTTTAGGTTTGGGTATAAGCTCTTTAAGGTTAGGTTAGGTTAATTACACTAATTTAAATTTTACTGGTGCTTACTGTCCAGGGAGAAGATTATTTTAGAACCACTGAATATCACACATATGTTGCTGTACAGTGAATATTCAAAGTGGTTCAATTGCAAACCTTCACTTTTGCAATGGATTCACACTGAAGTGGCAAAAGCTGAATCCGGGAGATTTATCTTTTGTATTTTTGACAAAAAGTTAACTGAAGAAGATAGCAGGACAACTACTTAAGAATTCCTAAGGGAGTTTGAATTTACATTGGGACTTCATGAGGATGATTATATATATTTATTTATTTTTTTGCCTCAGCTATGGTAATAAGTAGGAAAAACTGCAGATTTTTTGCCAAAATGAAAATTGCCTTGTAGCTTGGATATTACATATATGAGCTGGGCTTTTTCGGGGGGTATTACTTGCATTAGCTCTGGTGCAGGCTATCTGCTCTCTGCCTTTTTCCATCTCCTGCACATGGTTTGGTTCAATTAGACGCCACAAGTACATAATGGCACTGGTTCACCTTTCTGCGTAGGTGAACCTGTGATATAAAACTAGTGTCAGATCATTGTACCAAATAACACAAATGAGACAGGAGAAGGGTAGACTAAAAGAACTGTAGAATGGCAGCCTGTATTTTGTAAACTGGGGAAAGACCCTGCTAATTATGTGGAGCTGATTAAATATAGCAGGCCTACCCACATGTAATTAAGAAAGATGACTGGTTTGATCTTTTTTCCTTCAGTCATGGCTTGTGGTTTGTAAATAGTGAAATTATATTTCAGTTCATCTACTCCATTCATCGTTCTTAGTGTTATTGTTGCCGTTCTTTATGTTTTCCTGCAGCTCCTCAGAGGAGACCTCGGTACTGTTCGTCTTATGGCCAACAAGTGTGAATAGATTTCTCACATCAGCTAAGGCCTGAAAGGTATCTTCATTCAGACCACCTCCAGATCAAGAGCAAAAATAAGAACTCCTTTCTAGAAAAAAAGTGATATCTGATTATTGTGAATGTGTGGCTAAAATAAACATGGGAAGAGTTCTCAAACAGAGCCATTAACTAATTTAAAGCCTCTTTTAGCCAATATGGTTATTCTGTGATATGCTGAAACTTCTTCCAAAGCTCCATCATATTTTCCAGTAAATAAAAAGCATCCTTAAAGTAGCCACAGGCAAATAAAACACTAAAATCCCACACCAAAACATACTAAATAGTGTTCAAACTAAAAATGACACAATACATCTGCGTGGAAGGTCAACTTAATGAAACCATAAGCCACAGAAGCAGCGTCAAATTTCATCAAGAGAACAACGCTCTCAATACCATAGACATGAGAAGATATAATTTCCTCAAACTTAAACCGTTTGGCAACAGAGACAACAGAGAAATGAGGAGTGATTTCCCAACTATATTATGACAGCATGTAAAGAATTTTAACATAAAGACAGACACTGTCAGGGCCTGTGAGACTCTTGGAAAGAACCTCTGAGAAATCATCTGTACCCTTTTCGCCTCTCTCCTTCACTCTGTCATCATCTGTCACCAACACCACCTTGACTCCATAGTGATCCCCAGATTAACCCTTACTGAATCCCAATTGACAGCTTACTTAGACAACAAAAAACTAAACCAACATCAACAATGCCTAAAACTGTCATCCCTTGAAAATGGAGAAGAATTTCATGTGGTTGCCTCGATGTTCCTGGATGTAAGTGAGAAGACTATAAGGTGCCAATGTTTTTATATGGTACTGTAGATCATACATCCCCCCCATTGCACTGCCTGAAACAATACCTCTAAAGGGGAATAGGGGTTCATCATCCTATTATTCTTCCTTTTTGTGTTTTCTTTTCCCGACTCCAGTGATCATTACCTTGATAAATTATTGATTTTTACCTGAAAAATTAAACTATATAAATAACTCCAGAATGAAAATATTATCCCGGTCTGAAAGTCACACAGCAGCCAATAAAAACCTGCCAGACTTCAGTCAGGCTACCTGGGCTTGGGTATTGGTAATGAATGACTGAGCAGTTGTGCCAGACATCCTTTAATCAGCTCAATTTATTTGGTTCTTTTTGTTGTTTAGTTTTTCTTAAAGTATCTTTTTTGTCCTTTTTATTTTCTTTATTTTGATTAAATATTACTAGAAATTATCGTTCGTATTTAAAATGTGACTAGTAAAAAGAAATGTATTTGTACATACATTCTTTTTAGTCTGTTTAGTTTTCTGGAAAGTTAGATTTCATCTTATCTTCTTGACCAAAAGCAGACGCTTTTGGAAGAAAACCCACACTCCAATATTTAAAAAGCTGAGCCAGGTATGGTGCTCGATTTCACAGCTGTGGAAGTATGTTCTCAGAGAGCCAGCAGCTAATTTTAGGACTGAAAAGAAAAGCAAATGAGATCATAACTTTGGTAGATTTGAAAGAACAATGAGAAGCTCGGCTCTTCATCCGTCCAATGGCCTGCTGCCCATAAGAACATTCAATAGGGACAAATAAAGAGAACATAGACAAGCCAGTTTTATGTGAATCAATCTGTGGTCTGACTGTAGAAAGACCTCAACAATCAAACTAAGGTTTTCTTTCAAAGGGATCAAAGTCTTTCATGCAAAAAAGGTATGGCCTTGATGACATAGTTTTTAAAATGTTACTGATATGAAAGGCGTTTCATTTTTAAAAATTAGAACCTAAAATTCACAGATAACTACATTAACTGAGATTAATTGAAACAGCGATGAATTAAAGGTACCGGTAAAAGCGAGGGAATAATGGGGTGTGTGAGAAAAGGGGACAATGAACATAAACAAACAAATGCAAACATAATGCCATAAAAGGACAGCAATGGGATTTCCTAAATGGTTTGGGGCCCATCTGTTTTTATTCAATATTGCACTTACATGTGCATCTATTGTCAAATAGCTGAAAAGCTAATGTTTAATTCCAAATGAAAAATGTAGGCATGGCTCCTTGCTAGGATCCTCTCGCTGCACACTTTCAGTGTTTATGTACCCAGTGAGCCTCGGTTTCAGTGGCAAATAATTTAGTGTCCTTAAATGATGCGGACAGGCCGTAATCTCGAGAGCAGGTAGGATGTACTGTTGTTCAAAAAAGGACTTTTTTACAAAAAAAAACTGCCCACCATACCTTTAAGCCTCTTTGAAATAACCAATTTAGCACTTTCAGATGAAAGAAAGCTGATCCACTGGCTTTGTCTGTCTAATTGTGGGATTCAGTTCATTCACAGATTTGTGCATGGCTACAGATTTCAATCACTCTACACATTGTTAGTCCCACTTCCATCAGGGAAAGGATTCAGGAACATTAAGTCCAGAACAAATAGACTCAGGAACAGTTTATTTCCCAAAGCTTTAAAAGGCAATCCTCTTTATGCACACAGATAGTTAAAAACCCTTGCTGATAGTCATTTCCTGAACTGTTTCAGCACTTTCTGTTTTAGTGCTTACTAAATTTCACGTGCATTTGTTTGTTTGTTTTTTTTTTTTTTTTTGCTTGCTTGTTTTCACTCTTTTGGTTCTCTTTGTTTTTAAGTGTATTTTATGAGCATTTTGAAGATGTGTCTCAGCCTCATTTCATTTTTGGGGCCTGATCTTTAGAAGTTTGCATATATCAATGTGTTTGTGTACACACAGCAGAGATGCAAAGTGATACAGAGTTTATTTGTCTTCATTAATATGCAGATGACATTCATGATTTTCAAGATTTGCAAATGTAAACAATTACCACTAACCTGGCATAAGCCATAATGCTATGTAGAATTCAAATTGATCTACACACATCGATTTAGAAAGCCTAATGTCCAAAGTGTTGACAAAAGGGAGCAAAATTCAGTAAAATTCTTTGATTGGTTACCTGCCTCCCATGTTGAGTTTAGCCAATCACAGCAACATCAGCAGCTTTATTTATTTCACAACTAGCGGAGTTGACTGGTAAATCAACACATGATATTCCACTTAGAATCGGTGCAGCCATGTTTGTTTTGCTTCAGCTTTCTGCCTCTGGTTGACTTCATAAACGTCACTGCATTTCACTGTTCCAAAACATTTCTGTGTCGAGGCTAACGTATCTGCTAGCCCCTGGTAAGATGTATTTTTGGGAGTTTGTGAATTTTCAGGTCAAAAGTGAGCTGCACAGTGAAAGTGGAATACTTTTGTATTCATAATGGCCACAACAAAGGCATTGGGACAGTGACAGTGATGGTGCAATCACCAGACAAAGACAACATTCTCATGTTTTATGATTTAAAAAAAATATTTTGTTAACTTTTTAATTTTGTTTATTTCGATCATTTATTATTTATTTATAATCTTTTTATTTATTTAAACAATAATTTTCATCCCAATCTCGTACTTCATCGCTTAGAACCTCATCTTTCTCAAAAAGTAGCTGTTTAACACGCAATCTGCTTATTTTAATGGAGCAGAACCAAACCAGTTTGCAAGTTTTAACAATTCCACATCAATTTTTGTAGAACACCCACTTATTGCACATGAAAAAAAAAAACAACTTTGAATCTTATCCTTGATTTTCCTAAATGTAAGAGCAACTATTTTAATCTCTCTTTTTAATAGACACACCAAGGATACCAAAAGCTAATAGAAAGTATTGACCACCATTGAAAGAAATGTTCACAGGAAGAGTTAAAGCATTAGTAACCAATCAAAAATCAGCGAATAAAGAAAATCAATAACCAGTAAAGGTCCGGGGACATTTTTTCATTATAATCTGTTACTTTAAACATAATTTTTACAATGAAATAAAATGAGGTGTTTATGCATCCATGTTACACATTGACTTTTTAAATAAAAAAAAATAGAAACAAAAAAATATTTTTTTCTTTTCCATTTTAAAATCTTAAGTTTTTTATTATATAGAGAACAACAATTGTTCAGTTTGGTATATAGACAATTTCCTGATTCACATATTTTATAAAACACCTGAACTGACCAGTTTTTTTTTCTTTTTCTTTCTTTTTTCTGGCTTAATGTTCGCAGTGGGCTTTATGCTGCCCTGCAAGGCTTTAAACCTGGGTTTGAATGGAGACTAAGCCATTCTAAAGCACATATCAAGGAGCTCATTTTGAGCCTGGATCCATATTTATTTTTATTCTGTTCATGGTGGAGAATCCTGCTTCACAGCAGATGTTGAGCCAAACATCCTCTAAATGTTCAGGGTCATCTTTGAGCACCATTTCACTTTTCTATCACCAGTTCACTGCAGTTCTTCCAGCAGTCCACACTTTCTCTACTCTCTTTTTCTCATCATCTTCTCCTTCTTTCTCATCGCCCGGCTTGCCACAGGTTTGCCTGCTGTGTCTAAAAGTAGCAGCAGCAGCAACAACCCAGACTGACAGCAGCTCATTGGCTAATTTGTTTTACATGCAGCCTGGTGCTGCACGCTCTGGAGGTCTTTACCGTATTACGGTAACAGGAGAAGCGGCACAAGTGAAATTAGACACTGCCGTCGGACAACATGCAGACAATATCTAAGTGTTTAAGTAATCATCCAATGATTGAGTTTGCTAAATAAAGAAAGGAAGTTTGGTGGAAACCATCAAACAAACTTCAGCACGGAAAAAAACAAAAAAACAACTAAATTCAAAGGTTCAGGCAGTTGTTTGGTACTCATAACTATAGGGAAGAGAGGAATGTTTCAATACATTTAAAATAAAAACATTACACCTGTACATTATAAAGATAGTGAAATAGTAGATAAAAACAGTATGTATTCCATCAAAAATTAAAATGTGTTTTACTAATAAAAATCTGTCAGAAATAAACTCCAGTTTATTTGTTAAAGTGGCTGTCAATGATATAAACTATTTTTGCCTCCTAAAGACATTCCAGTCAACAAAGCTAGAAAACCAGTGGCGGGCCAGTTGGCTGACAGCGTCTGTTGAAGCAAATAGACTTTCATGTTTATTCCCAATGCATCCCTTAGAACCTCAGCTCCATTACAGGCTGACCTCAAAAACCTGGCCAAAAACCTGCAATTCTTTCCAATGTTTACCTAAACAAATGACTTTAGTATGAAAACTGAAATGTCTACTTAAGTGGTTATAATCCAGCCTTATAAGACCCCTGGGAAACAATACACCAATTTACAAATTAAATCAAATGCTGCTTAGATTTTGATGTTTACAGAGATAAATATTCAGAGTCCAGCCAATAAACAACTACTTAAAAAAAAAAGTTTACATACAAAATAAAAACATAACTCCTGTCTCTATACATGCATGGACAGGAGTTATTGATTACTATGAATACTTTGATAAAATAATAATTAAAAACAAACTCTTACTTCCATTTATTTTATTTTCCGTCCATTTTCTGTCACCCTTGTCTCAAGCGAGATCGAGATGGGTGCACACACTTTAGAAATAGAAATAATACAGAAAGACCTAATCATGTACTATGTCTACAAATAACCACACCAGTAGCTTACTCTGGTTGCATAAAAATGATTTCAGATAAAACCATGTTGCCCTGTGGGCGTATTATAAATTATTCCTGTGTTTTAAACTTTGCTTTTGCTACCTTTGTTAGTAAAGTTG
>NW_015151382.1:98856-100519 GCF_000732505.1 Cyprinodon variegatus | reverse complement strand
CTGTTATTCCTGCGTTTTACACTTTGCTTTTGCCACCAGCAGATGGTGACGGCATACAGTAATGCTAGTCAGATAATCACATGTGGTGTAAAAATTATTTTCAGGCTCAAAAAGGATAAGGTAAACACTTTCAGGATTAACGCCTGGTCTTTTTGGGGTTTTTTTTTTATAGACATATTAATTGTCAATGGTTCTATAAAAAAAAAGCTACTTTATCTTACATCAACAAATGCTTATTACTTAGTAGTTTGGTTTATAGTCTGTGATCAAAATCTTTATGGCTCACAATGGACTGGGCAAGCAATTTTTATTTTTCTATTTTCATAAAAAACGCAATAGATACCTTTTTTGGAATGCTTGACTTTTTAACTTGTTTATTCAACTAAGCAAGTTGAATAAGTTGATTGCAGGAAAGTTTTTCCGTTATTGTTTCAAGCAAAGAACATACTTTACAAATGAAAATTTAATTAAAAATCCAATTTAGAAATGACACTTGGAAAAAGTTGTTAATCAATAAAATGTTTTGAGTTAACTCTGAAAATCTGGTAGGAACCATAGGCCATCAGACAGGAACCCACCGCTGCATATTTCACAGCAGATGGGGCTGAGCAGACCTACCTGTGACTGTTTTGGTCTTCATGGGGCTGCTTGCATAGTCTGATGCCTGATTGGAGGGCTGTATGCCCAGTGGTGCACTCCCCACAGACACTTCATCTTCTCTCCTCTTGGCCAAAGGAACTGGACCTGGATTCTGTAAAGATATCACAGCATGACTGAAAACTGATGATCACATAAAAATAAAATAAACTTCTAAGAACGTTTCATTTTTCTTTGCTCTCTTTCTGAGGATAACAGGACAGGAGAAAATGTGAAACTTAGGAGAACGATACCTGGACTGAGACCATCGCTTAAAGGTTTAGCTTAATATTTTGCTTTTTTTCCTTTGTTTATTTTGTGCATTAGAGGGGTGATAGAATGATTCTATAGGGTATCTGGTGCTGGTCCTTAAGGTCTCTGAATAGGGTGTGTAACATTGGTTGGGCTGAAAATGGCATATTTGCTGTTCTCTGAGCCCTAATGCAAGCCTGGTTAAAAGCCCTAGAATGAAACGACAGGTTTTCGTCCTTTTATGGTATGATCAAGAATATTTAGATGAGCTGTGCTCTGATTGAGCGAAGCTGCTGAGCAAAGACGCATCATAGCATCAAGCACTCAATTACTGAAACATCAAATTGTTGATATGGTAGGGTGACCAGACGTCCTCTTTTTCCCGGACATGTACTACTTTTCATAATTAAAAAAATGTCCGGGGGGAATTTTAAAATCGTCCGGGATTTTAGTCGACTATAGTGCACCATCTGCTGTAAAATGAGTCTTATATTTTTGGGTTTTTTTTTTACTGGAGGATTCAACCTTTCCTGTAAAAAAAAGAAAAACAACCCACTGGACTAGGTTTCCAAGTTTTAATAAGTTTCGCTTCCCATCTAGGAAGCTTTTTCAATTCGCTTCCTGGATGGGAAGAAAAACGTCTTCAAGCTTGGAAACCAAGTCCGGGGATTGTTTTGAATCTCTTATGGAATGCCAATGACCTGGATGACTGAGAACCTTCACCAGCAGGATTTAGCCTATTTCACGGGATGCACAGCTTTGAGTGGTAACTAGG
>NW_015151382.1:79749-96752 GCF_000732505.1 Cyprinodon variegatus | reverse complement strand
GTACCAACTGTGCCCATTAAGATTAGCCTCTGTGTTATAAAACTTGTACAGTTTTCACACAAAAAAACAAAGAACTAAATAGTTAAAGTCATAGGGAAACAGCTGTTCCAACCATTGCAGTTCTGAATTCTCCCGGGTGGTGCCTGAATTTACACGAGTGAATAAAGTGAATGTGATTGGTTGATTATTAAAGGGGTGAGGTTCTTGCGGCGGAAGATTCGCAAGATTTTTGGTTGTGGCCGGTGTCTCGGAAGCATCTTGCTAACCAGTTAGCAACTTAGTGCTAGTAGCTTCCCAATGGGAAATTCCATTGGGACCAAGTAGCACTAAATTGTTGACTTAGAAACAACACTGTCAAGGAACGCTATGGACAATAGGAACATGCAACAGGATCCATTCATTTTTTTTATTTAGAGGAGGAAAGCGGGGACGAAGATGTTGTGGAAGAGGACGCCAGGGCGGCAGAAGCTTGGTTTGGTGTAGAAGGCTTACAGCCGTACATGTTTGAGCCCTTGCCTCGCAACGCTGCCAGTTCTGTTAGCTCTACGCCTGCTGAAGACACAGACGTCCATCCCCGTGAACACTGGGACGGAACTCAATGGGAAAGAAAATGATTCTTACTTGAACCATTGCGTATATTAGCTGCGACATATGAATCAAGATAGTATAACTGAAAAAAATTGATTGACAGGTGACCGTTGATGTACGACTGGCGGAATTTAGGTGTTCAGGGTCATTTTATGCAGGCCACTAACTGGCCTGCATAAAATGACGAAGAGAACCCCACAGATTTTAATACAGGATTTTTTTTTATGGAAATTTTCTAACTTTTGGGACAATATTGTCTGATAAAGAACACATTTATATAAATGTTTAAGCTAGAATGATATAAAATTAAAATATACGACTTTAACAGTGACACAATCTAAACTCTGATATGAAGGAAATATTAATATCATAAGTTCACACACATACAAATACATAGATGTGTGTGTCTGTGATGTTTTTGCACCTGATAATCTTTTCTCATTCCTCCCGAATGACATAGTTTAAGCTAACTCCTTCAGTTGAACACATGGGAGCATTGAAAACAGCCAAGGCAAATGCAGAATCCGATTTTTGGTTGCATTTCACTTCATTGCTCATTTCCCCAGCCACCCCTCCACTTATCTGACATCTTAAGTTTAATGCTAATGCTGGTTTAGGTTTACATTTAATCCAACCACACCTTCCCAGTAATATCCTATCCTCCCTGTCCCAAACTGCTTCTTACATTTCCTGCTCTTACTCCCATTGTATTTTATTTGCTTCCATCTCTTCAGTTTGTATCCCATCCCATTTATCTTCATTTGATTCTCCGTTTCACTTATTTTTGCGTCTTTTTATTCAGAATCTTCATGTCGAAAAAGGTCAGTTTTTATTTTTCTCAGCACTCCAGAGAAATACCCTATATTTTAGCTTCTTTTTAGGATTTCCTAAAATCCTTTTCTAAAAACATCAGCACCCTCTCTACTATCCTTCATATGCCTTTGACTGGCCTTCAACTGAAGCCTTTGTATAACTACACTGGCCTTGAAAAGTGGCCTTGACAAGCAGGAGATGTATACAGCTTTACACAAACACACACTTCTGCTGCTGCACAAAAACACAAAACTGGCAAGCCTATCTTTCACACTGGCTGCAGTTCAACTAACATAGTCCCATCCTGAGGAGTAAGCAGATGTAACTCACTTTCTCATACACACATAAACATGCATTCTAATTTATCCTACAACTAACAAATATTTATTTTAGTGTAAATAATCTTAATGTCCTTTATTTGATGGCTGTGTCGTTCCTGGGATGTTCAGAGGGGAGGAAGGAGCTCAGATCTGTTTTATTTGGTTCCAACTGTGATCTGGATCCCAATAATAATGGAGTTACACAAAAATCAGTTTTGTAAATGAGAATTTTAAAAGACAATGCAACACAGAAATGAAACTTTTCAGACACTTTGGAGAGAGATTTTGACCTTCTCCTTTTTTGTTTTAAATATGAAAAAAATCCTGATTAAATAAAAAGAAACCATAACTCCCTTTTAAAAATTTATTTATTTTTTAATAAAGCTTGTTTGACCCAATAACTAACCCATAGTTAGCACCTTTTGAATGTTTTGTAAAGTGTCATGTCTCCATGACAACTGGTTAAAATCCAGAAGAGCTGCCAAAAAAGGAACAGATAAAAATGGATAAAACTATTATGATAGAGACTGAGATACGCCATTTATTAGTAGTTCCTGTCTCTTTTTTTCTAAATGGTTTGCATTTAGTTAGCATTGAGTTTGCATTTTCCTGACATTTTGAATTGAAAAAACTTGGAAACAATGTCCAGTAGATTGTTTTTAACTTTCTTTTTTGGAATGGAGTCAGAGTAAAAAAAATGCACAACCATGAGAGAAGTTGGAGGGGATTTTGCTGCCATTCGGCTGGCTTTTAACTGGGAAGGGCCATTTTGAATGGCTGCTACTGTATATTATATATTATGATATGTATTATATATTAACATATTATTAGCACCAGAGCACAGTTGTTTTCAGACAGCAACTAATGCACACCACAGTTCAGCTGGAGCCAAACCGAGAACACCTTCTAGTTTGATGCGTATTAGAGTCCAATACTTTCAATACTGACCTAAATGGACCCATAATAACCCTAAATGAAGTTATCACCAAAGTTTTTCTAATGGTTTTCTTCATTTGTGAAGTTGCTTAAGAGAGTGGCTTGTAGGGGTGGAACGGTTCACAGAATCCACTGTTCACATATGTTGATTGTTGCCTTACATGTTGGTCATGTTGCTGTTAGCATAAACAAAACGTGTTGCACAATGCTTGCACACTGTTGCACTTTTATCCACAACTTTCTTTCCGCCGTCATCGTAGGTCACTCTAAATGCAAAGTGGTCCCATACAGCAGACCTATAAAGTGCTGCTGGCGCGTCTTCCAACTCCTGTTCTTTCCCACTCGCCATTCCCACACAATTCTCCACAACTGATATTTTTCTGCTACACCCAGCTAAGCTGCTTCTTCTTCTTCTTGTTTACTACTGGTGGTTGGCTTTGGTCGCAGTACCGCCACCTTCTGCTCTGGAGTGTAAACGCTTCACCTATGAGAAAAAGGAGCAGCGCATGAACCGAACGCAACACACGCAAACCAAACCGAGACAGTCGAACCGAACGGTTCAGACGGTTTTCATAAACCGTTCTATCCCTAGTGGCTTGATAAACTTCATCTCTCAAAGTAAGCACAGTGTTACTCCATTCCCTTTTAATATTTGGAAGTTGGTCTGAATTGCTTTTTTTTTTAATAGGATTGGTCAAATAGGAAACTATTTGATTCCCATTGAAGACTATGGTTAAATATTTCAAATTATAACCACAGAATTGCCTTGATATACAAAATAATATGATTTTAGACGTGCAATTCAAACCACGGTTAATCAGTTAACTATGAAGCTTCTGCGATTAACTACGATGATTTGACAGCCCCTATTGTGTGTGTGTGTGTATATGATTTTTTATAACTTACTTTTTTTTAAATATCTTGACAGATTATTATATCTACTTGTATTCCTTTTTCACTTTTTTAGATTGAATTTTTAGGATTGCATTCGTTTCAAATTGATTTTTTAACAGATCACATTCTCTTTTCTTTAGGCACAATACAAACACTCCATCCTGCCTTGAGTGTTTCTATTGCAGCTGATAGAAATGTGTCTTCACTCATCACTCCAGAGGAAAGCCTGTGCCCAAACGTAAAGAAAATGGGTGCATGGTGCATCCTAAAGACAAAACCCCCAGACCAAATATGAGCGGAGTGGTGAGCAGTTCAATGCAGTGAGGAATGCTCTGATCTTTATATTAGAGAAACCAAACAACCTCTCCACAGATGCATGGCCCAACAAACACAGGAGAGCTACCTCCTCTGGACAAGGCTCAGCGGTAAATCTACACCTTATGGACAAAGGACCAGACTTATGGACTTTTGAGGACCAGAATGTTCACATTTTGGACAGAGAGGATAGGTTGTTTTTAGAGAGGCGTGAAAGAAGCCATCTATGTTAAGAAAGAAAAACATTAAACAGAGGGGGTGGACTCAGATTTCAGCTTTCAAAAATCTAGAATACAGCAATAGAGTTGATTCCTTCCCTCTATTATTGCAACCCCCACCCCATACAGGGGACCAAAAACACCTCGCCTGTTCAGCCAGGGCAACAGTTCCCTGTAATGACCCTCATTCAGAGACATAGACAGGTATCGGTTATTACAGGCAAACAAAGAACTCAAACAACCCCCAGTCTTAAGGGGCGGACCCGTTGGTCCGGTTCAATTTGCATGTTTTCTAAGTCAAACAACTCTATGTTTTTGGTCGACTCTATAAAGCCTCAAACTCTATTTCTAACTTTGAAAAAGCTTCCTGGATGGGAAGTGAAATTGCTTCAAACTTGGAAACAAAGTCCAGTGTGTTGTTTTTTAACTTTTTTTGATAAGACTATGACCTGGATGACTGAGAATCTTCACCAGCATAAAGAAAAATGGAAAAAGGCAATTTGAAAAGCATACAATTCATAAAACTCAAACAGAAAAATACAAATTTGAACATATAGAACTGAGAAAAAAGAAACTTTAACAATAAAATCCGGGGGAAAAAAACAGTAAAGATACTGTTGAAACTTTCTTTCCATCAAGACGTTTTTCAGTTTCATTTCTGGATTGCCTTTCTTTATTTCTTTTCAATTTTATATTTATAGAGCCCTTTTTTGCCTGCAACAAAATTGGAACAAAACTGACTCTACAAATAAGAACAAAAAAAAACAAAAAAACAGAAAGTAAACAGCTGGTTACAAAGATGAGAACATGACATGGTTTCTGGTACCTGTTGCTGCTTCCTGCTGCTCCCTCTGTGAGGCTGATACAGTAACCATGTGCAGATGATTGGGTCCACATTTACAGCTATGCCCTGGACACTGACCAGTAGGACCGCACCTAAAACACAAAAAAACAAAGGAAAACATGTCATAAATCAAGCATAACGGGGAAAATATAAGATAAAAATTAATTCTTTACATCTGCAGATTAGCTTTGCAGTGGTTTGATAATGTTACCATAAAAGCAAAGATAAAATATCCGTAATAAAAGTAAACCTAGACCAAATCAATCTATTTTGTTATTAGAAGGGTTGAGCAGTAAAATAAAGATTCCTAATAAAAGAATCAGTGTATGATAATAAGCGCAAGTGACCCAGATCGTGGATGTTTTTCTTTTTTTGTAGTGCAGGTCATGCTGGGCTTCATGGACCTGCTGCCGGGTATCAAGCAGGCTTGTAGGAGTGAAGCTAGAAGCACAGTTTGTTTCAATTTCGCTGTTCAAAGTGGTATCACACTAAGCCAAGAATAACATTTTCTTTTGATAAATTTCAATGAAACTCAAGACTTTCATTGCGTTTTGGTCTACTCTTAAAAAAAAAAAAAGACTCTTGATCAACAATAAGCAGGCCCTGAGGTAATGCATTAGGATCATATTAATAATGATTCCCATGCCGGCAGGATTAGTGGAGGCTCTCTGGCTCGCTGTGGAATGTCCCGGCATGACGATAGGAGGATGTTTTTGCTCTAGAAAGACTTTCAGCAGTTTAACGGAGCTTTGGATTAAAATCCTGATGTTCTGTTTCAGATCCTGTTCAGGCATCGGGGGCTGAACTGCAGGGAGAATGAACAAGTCTGTCTTCTTACCTCCAGCAAAGCCTGACTGCCTGTAGCACATTTTACTGTAGTTAAACCATGGACACACTAACAGACACACATCCACATATTTTTCAAACACTAGCTCTCTAGGTTGGTTTTCTAGGTTCCATTTCTGTTTGTGAACATCATCTGGTCTGTTCCTGTTTGGCTGTGACTCCATCCTGGAGAGAAATAGCTGTGCTGCTGCCATCAACACCTTTGTTTGTAGATGTTGGAGCTCTGCTTGTTTTTCAGTGTAGTCCTGTTTCTCTGACTGTGACTGGCTGGATGTGCTCTCCTCATCCTCTTACATGGGAGTTGGCTCGGAGCTCGTCTGCCTGGCTGTGTGTTTCCTGGACGCCGCAGCCTTTTACAGCTGCTTTTTGAATCCCTGTCGGCCTCAGCAGATGGCCGCTCACACTGAGCCTGGTTCTGCTGGAGGTTTGTTCCTGTTAAAAGGGGGTTTTTCCTCTCCACTGTCGCTATAAGCATGCTTAGTAAGAAGGATTGCCTTTGAGTCATTGAGTTGATGCGATCAACTGGTTTTCCTTAGGTAGAAACTTTGAACCAATTTGACCGTATGATCTGGTTGAATTGTCTCTGTAAACTGAGTAGCGGGTAGCACTGCCGCCTTGCAGCAAGTAGGTTCTGGGTTTGATTCCCGGCCCGAGGTTTTTCTGCACAGAGTTTGCACGTTCTCCCTGAGCATGCTTGGTTTCTATCTAGGTACTCCGGCTTCCTCCCACAGTCCATAAACATGACTGTTAGGTTAACTGTCTTCTCTAAATTCTCCTTAGCTGTGAGTGTGAATGGTTGTTTGTCTTGTTTGTCTCTGTGTTGCCCTGCGATGGACTGGCGACCTGTCCAGGGTGAACCCCGCCTCTCAGCAGCCTGCTTGGGATAAGCTTGTCAGGAAATGGATAAATAAACTGAATTGAATTATTCAGATTAAAAGGATGCTAAACCAACAGGTAAATTACTCTTTAATCTATGCATTTGTTTATCTTTGTTAATATTTGTAATTGCATTTGAAGAGTTTATATAAACATCCCTATTTCCAGATGTAATGTCAGGTTTTCCAATGGCCTTCTTTTAAATTCTCGCCTAAACCTGTCCTTATCCAGTCCTTCATCTTCTTACCCAAGTTTAGTATTTTTTATCATTATAAACTCGCTTTTGCATCAATATTTGTAAATTCCTTTATTCCTCTACACATACTTATCTTTCATAAGTTATGACTCACGTTCTCCTCCTGACAAGGAAGTATAGCTCAAAAGTGTGGCTTGAACTTTTATACCACATTGTGGCTGCTTAATAGGCTTTGGCTGTGGCTACAGAGCTGAGGTTTGACTTCAAGCAGTTTCATCATCACTTTAGGACAGCGTGCGCATCATGGAACCCAAAAAGACTGGGAAGAGGCTGGGTAGTAAAGATGTTGTTTAATGAAATGATTTTCAACTGCGGTCTTTGGGATGCAGTGAGCCCAGTTTATCACATTTAGCCCAATCAGCAGAAATGAAGCACAGGACAATAAATTACAGCAGCCAGCAAAGGCATCCATCCATGGTCTAGGAAAATACTTAATTGCTGCCTATTTATACACAGCGTCTTTCTGACAAACATGCAGCCAGATAGTTTTCTATGTTGCATCTACTGCTGAAAAAAATAACCTCTCAAAAAGCAGTTTTTCTTGTGTTATATTTACTTTTTTAGTCCATGTTTTAAAGATTGAAAGGCCGCAGCAATCTACTGCATACTTTTTCTTCTCGTTTTATCACTACTTTGACATGAGTGACAAATCCTTTGAAGCACAAAGCACCATGAAAGGGCCTTGCATGCTTAAAAGGTGACCTCGACAGCAGGCCAACTGTTGTTTTTGTCCCTCCAAGCTAGCAGGGTGGTATATGGGTAATTACACACAAGTGATGACAATGATAACAAAGGTGTTTTTCTTGCTTCTTAAGTAATTCCTGAAGAGAAAATAAAAACAAAATTGCACAGTGGCCTAGACTTTGAAACTATGAACCGCTGACTGCTGTATGAAAATAAAGCAAGCATCAGGTTGCCTGTGGTGCTCATTAATGTCAAAGGTGTTGTTGTGTTTTTCCGCAGTGGTAAAATAGTAGTAGAGCTAAAAGAAACAGGGGGAGCTGCTCGTGTTGTTTTACGGCTCTGTGACATCAGGCTGCTCATGGCCTCAGGCTACATAGATAGGTCAAACCAGTAGACTTATCTCAAGTCATATCAACTTCTTTCTCCAAGTCAGTCGTCAAGGAAATCTAGTAGCTATAAAGCTTTTAAGTTTGCTGTGGGTTTGTGTGCTTAAACAAGTAACACAACCTATTGGGGACATATTTGAGAATAGAATATGTCTGTTCTGTTTAACTGCAACCCTGAAATTTAAGGAATTTGGAGCTCTTAGGTTAGAGCAAGTTCAAAACCATGTCCCTTATTTAGCGCCAAAGTTCTGATTGGGGTTATAAAGGGCGCAACCTTCCAATTAGAAGGCCATGACCTCCACGGTAAGCAAAGGGTAGAGACACATAGGAGCTGCTTCTGAACCCCAACTGCCCCCCAGGCAGATTCCTGGAGGTGGGGGGAAATTTTTTTCTTTTTTTTTCTTGTTGTCCCAGCCAGCTAATCGCCCCCTCAGAATCGCTTCATTGTTGGATGTGAGGCAACACAGGGACTGTGCGTCCACCTTCTCTAACAGAAAATAAATAAATATAGCCCAGCCCGTGTCAGCCAGATGACTTCTGACAGGTTTGGTTAATTTCTAAGCCAAGTAGCAAAACAAAACATTACGCCAGCGAGCAGAGCATACACCGCCTTTAATTGCTTTTCCGATGAGCTCATGACTTAAAGGTGTCCTGGAGCGAGCTATGCGGCTCGACAGGTGTTCTGCTTATGAGTGTGTAGGTGTAGCCATACGTGTAATTGTCTGTGTGTGAGAGAGACAGAATGTAAGTAAAAAATGGAACTGCTGACACCATTACAAAGGGACTCAGCTGTGTGTGGGTGTCTGGCAAAGAACACAGTGTGAGGTTGTGTGTGTGTATATATATATATATATATATATATATATATATATATATATATATATATATGGGTGATGAACAGATTTTTTTATATATATAAATACACACAAAATTGTGTCTTAATATTCTCTATCACTAATGTCACACAAACATACCACAGGAACCAAGGGGCTCAGGAAGGACACCGACAGTTTGACTGGAAACAGACCCTGCTCTATGTAAAGCCAGCTCTCTTTCTGGACTTATTTAATACGCTACACAAGATCCTGATATATAATGTAGGTGTATGTATATGTAGAGAGGTGGGAAGGTTAGCAGCCTACATTGGCTTACACATGTTTTCACATCTTTAAGTATGATGGAACAACAAGAGCTCGCAGCTGCAAGGGTAGGAAAAAAAAAATCTTTGGTTACCCTGCTTCTAAAGGTTTAGGCTCCTTACTATGATACATTACAAGAACATTTTTAAGCACCATCCAAACACACACACACACATACATGTATATATATATATATATATATATATATAAGTAAGTAAAAGCTACATATAAGTAAAAGCTTTTCAAACATGCCTCAACAAAATGACTTTAGAAAAATAAACCAATGAAACAGGAATGAACAAAAAAAAATAATCTAGAAAAGAGTGAAAATGTGATCAAAGGAGTAAGTTAAATCAAGGTGTGAGCACTAAATAGTATCACAGGTGTGTCCAATGTTGTAATCAGTCAGTGGGCCTATATATAAGGCTACAGTTAGTTACTGTGCTGTTTGGTGGCATGGTACATACCGCACTCAACATGAACCACAGGAAGCGAAGGAAAGAGTCGTCTCAGGAAATCAGAAAGAAAGTTACAGACAATCATGTAAAAGTTAAAGGTTATATGACCATCTCCAAGGAGCTTGATGTGCCAGATGAAGGTTGTGCTAACAGCCCAACACTCTACAGGACGCTTTGCATTTGCAAGAAAACACCAGGATTGGCAAGTTCACCACTGGCCTCTCGTGTTCTCTACAGATAAAAGCAGCTTCACACTGAGAAGATGCGACAGATGTGACAGAGTCTGGAGACACCATGGAGAGCGATCCGCTGCCTGCAACATCCTTCAGCATGACCGGTTTGGCAGTGGGTCAGTAATAGTGGGGGGTGGGATTTCTTTGGAGGGCCGCACAGCCCTCCTTGTGCTCGCAAGAGGTAGCATGACTACCATGAAGTACCGAGATGAGATCCTCACACCCTTTGTTAGACCATATGCTGGTGCAGTTGGCCCTGGGTTCCTCTTAATGCAGGAAAATGCTAGACGTCATGCAGCTGGAGTGTGTCAGCAGTTCCTGCAAGATGATGCATAGAAGCTACTGGCTGGCCCGCCCATTCCCTAGACCTGAACCTGATTGAGCACATGTGGGACATCATGTCTCGATCCATCCACCAACGTCACGATTCACCACAGACTGTCCAGGAGTTGCCAGATGGTTTAGTCCAGGTCTGGGAGGAGTTCCCCCAGGGGACCATGCGCCACCTCATCAGGAGCATGCCCAGGCCTTGAAGGGAGGTCATACAGGCACATTGAGGCCACACACAATACTGACACCTCATTTTGACCTGTTTTAATGGCATTACATCAAAGTTGGACCAGCATGTTTTGTGGGGTTTTTTCTTTTACACATTAACTTTGTGTGTGACTCAGATCCAGGCGATCCAATTGAAGGTTTTTGAGTGATTCTGCTGTCAGCACATTCAACTGTGTACAGAAACAAAGTATTTAAGTGAAAATACTTTCTTGATTCAGTTTATTTGGATTTACTGTACAATGACACTGCCACGCTGGAGGAACACAGAGTGCTCAACCAAAGGTTGGAGAAGATCAGCAAGCAAACTAGAATCAAAGGGAATCTTTAAGTTTGAACCGACAGGAAGTTTTTACTCATCCACTTTAGTTCCCCTAGTGTTGAAAACCCAACCCAACACTACAGACTTGTATGCTGTTTATTCCCTAATGGAACCCTATCCCAAAAAGAACAAAAAAAACATCTTGCTCACTCAAAACCACATCAATAGAAAATAATTCACGGCTGAGTGTGACCCAGTCATTTGTCAGCAAGATAGCTTGCCTTCTTAATGAGAGGGAAAACAGTCTAGGTCCTGATTGCATTAATGTATCATTACCATATCCATCACCAGCATTCACGTGCACTGGGTGAACTCTAATGGGCCCCATTGTAACATTAGGGGAACAAGGGAGACACTTTTGAGCTCATTAAAATAAATAGCCTTCTGCTTCTGCTTTCCCATAGAAAGCTAGAGTTGAGCAGAGTTACCTTGTAAAGGGGCTTATCGCTACCATCGTTCAGTTGTCTCTAAAGGCTTTCTCTGCAGTTCAAACCAAGTTCTCTCCATTTGTTATTATGGGTGAGGAAGAAAAGCAAAGTTAAGCTTCCATCTGAATGCGGGTTTTAGGTAAAGGTCTTTCACAGAAACAAGAAGAGTCAAAAATTATAATAGTTGGCATTTCTTTCCGACAATAGCAGAAAATGAACATAGACTGGTAGTTCTATCATTGTTGAGTCTGGAAATTACTTGGAATATGGGGAGTGGTGGTCTAGTGGTTGGGGCACAGAGCTTGTGAGTTCGAAACCCACTCCCACAGACTGCCACTGAGCAAAAGCCCTTAACCTCACCCTGCTCCCTGGGCGCCCTTCACATGGTGGATTACATTGTGTGAACAGAGGCCATCTAATGAGGACAGTCTTCTTGCCTTTGGAAGATACACAAGATAAGGACACATCCTGGAGCCGGACCGATAGAGGAGAGCTATATGTAATCCTGAGACATAGAGGCAAGAGGCACGAAAGTCAGAGCATGGATGGCGTGTCAGTTTCTGACAAACAGCTAAGCATCCCCCTGATGCAACACATAGACTCATGAGGTATAGGAAGTAGGAGATGATTTGTTTGGGGCTCATTTTTGCCTGATGCCAACGCTTGCTGACGTTTTGAGCCCACAGCTGTGCCGACTCCAAGCAACTTCTCTTTCCTGTAACGACCTGAACTGGAATAAACTCTGTTATTTTTTTACTCCTGTTTTTATAGCCCTGTTTATATGGTTTTACCCAGTTTGAGTTAAGAATAATTAAACTAGGTAACTTGCTCCCAGGAAAAGAACTGGTGGTGAAGTTCTGAGCCGCCTTCAGGGGGACCTAACTTCCTTATTCAACACTTTAAAGAAAAATAAATTGGGGTTGTTTTCTCAAACAAACTACCTTTCCACCACATACTGAATAAAACCTTAAACAAAAAAAAAGCACAGTTACTTTGAAAACAAGCAAGAGAAGAAAATCGAGAGACCGGGGAACATTTTGTGAGCTCAAATCTTACACCAATTTCTCTTCCCTCTTTTTCAAATTTTGTCTCTAAGGGGATTTTTTTCCTCCAGTTTCCATTCCTGCTATCCAACTCATCCTCTTCTTTCTTGCCACAGTAGATTGAAGATTACTCCTCTAAAAGACATAGTTTTTAAGTGGAAGCACATTTGAACCATTTAGCAATTTGGTCTAATGGTTTCAGGATGAGGCATTTCAGCTGTGATGCAGGAACAAAGGGAATAAGACGATACAGTGTAATAAAACACCACTTATGACTGGATATTTTTTCTTATTCACAAAACAGCTGCAAGCGCAAATAACATTCTTTGATAAGTCATATCTATATTCTCTGTCTAGTACATAAATAATAAAAGAGGAAATGAATAATAATGCATTGTATGTCTCTGCCTGGATGCCTGTTTTTGTTCTGAACCTTCAGAGAAACATTTCTTCTCCAATCCCTGTCCTGTTATTAGCTACCGTTGAATGAAGCCTTGGTTTACACACCCGTCACTGACAGTTCAAAGTAAAGGCCAAGTATGTGTTTTGATGTTGGAAGGGGTCAGTCCTGTCTGCACAAACACTGGAGATAATTGGAAGTTGTTTATACATCACAACTGTATTTAATGCAGTTAGACATCACACACACGGTGCATCCTTTCAACTACACTTTAAGGATGCAGAGGCCACCTGCAGTACAGGACAGCTGTTCTACATTAACTAACACACAAACGCAATGTTAGGTCAGCTATTCCAAACACGAGATAATTCCAAGACTGTAAAGCAGCGGAGCAGGAGGAGGGGAGGGTGAGATGTAGGAAGGACGGCATGAGGAGCACTCAGGAGGGGAAGACGATGATGACATCAAGGAGAGCTAAAGGTCAATGTTTTATCTGGATGGATACTGAATCAGCATTATCACAGTGTAGACTCATTGACTTCTTTTCTGATTCTGAAAAGAATTTGAAACAGATGCTATAAATCATATTATTATTGCTCTAAAAGTATGGTGGCTTGAACACCACCAATAGGGCAGAACAAACATCGCAACTATGGCTACGTTAACACTGCAGGCCTTAATGCTTAATTCCGATTTTTTGGGGAAATCCGATTTTTTTTGCGTTGCCGTTCACATTTCCAAATATATGCGACTTGTATGTGATCTCCTGTCTGAACTGCAGTTATACAACGTAGCAGAGGACGCAATGACATTACAGGCCAGGGTGCTCTGTGTTTACGGAAGTTAACATGGACAGTAGTGCCGGAGTGCATCTAGCGATCTTTCCCAACCTTATAAACACAATCTTTTCAAGATGGTTAAACATAAATACTGCTCTCCGCATCATCGTCCGCCATGGTTGTTGTTTTTCTTGCCGCTTCTTCATAGCAAGAACCAGAATAGCGACTTCTGTCGGGTGTGAACGGCATTTAGGTCGGATGAAAGCATCCTGGCTGTTCAGACACAGGTCGCATTTGAAAAGATCCGATTCGTATTGGATTCAGGACCACAGAACCAAGTGGCCTGGGTCGCATTGAAAAAAAATCACATCTGTGTTGTTCAGGCTGCCATGCAAAGATCAGATCCAGGTCGCATATGGGCCAAAGAATCGGATTTGGGTCACTTCAGGCTGCAGTGTAAAGCCCATGTTGCAGCTAAAACACATTGCTAATTAACCAAAGGGTAATGATGTCATATTTTGTACTTTAAAATTGGCTGTATTAAACAGGAAGTGGATGTAGCAAAATAGGGTGGACCACAGATCAGCAGGTCTTCCAGGGTGATGAATCATGAAGTATCGGTTATGTGATGCTTTATCTACAAAAAGTCACAGAAATATATTTTATTCAAGTTGTAAAGGTTTTTATTGATATATGTCTATAATTTGAAAAAAAAAAATATTGTTTTAATATTTTTAGCAGCAACATTGAATTGGTCATGAGCAAAACTTTGCACTAGGCTTGAAGTGACAAGAATCTTTTCTGTAAAAAAATTTATTTGAAAAGAATCCAATTTTTAAAACTGGGTCTGAGAAAAGAAATAAAAAAGCTTAAAAAACAACATTTTAAAAACCTACTCTATGTGATAAAGTTAAATGTAAGAAAACAGAAAAGTTACTATCAAATAATTTCTTTTAATTACGTTTTTCAAAGTTTTATTTCTGGATTACTTTTATTTTAAAGTTTCCATTTACAAAATGCATTCTTTGCAAAAATAATGGAACTAAATTCACTCCATACATCTTGTCGGATTGCAACACACAGATTAAAATTTTGCCCCTTTAGTGATCTGTGATGCGCCCTAGTTTGCTACATCCACTTCCTGTTTAATACAGCCACTCTTAATGTAAAAAAAAAATAAAATAAAAAAAAAAAATGACAGAGTTACTCTTTGGTTATTTTGCATTTTTTGCATTTTTTTTCAACATTTTAAAAGTTTTCCTAAATTTCGCAGAACATTTCAATTCCATTCAATTCAGTTTATTTATATAGAGCCAATTCACAACACATGCCATCTCCTTTACAATTCAACCAGATCATACAGTCAAATTGATTCAAATCCATTTATTTGGATGGAAACATGGCTGCTGGGATGCATCCAAACTACTGCTACAAATATAATCATTAAGGTGTAAAGACTTTCATTTTTACTCTCAGACTACAATAAAATGCTCTACCCCCCCAACCTGACTGCTTTGTCTTTTTTCCTTTTTCTTCCTTTTCTGCTCTCACTACACTCTGACACCAGTCAGTTGGACCCCAAACAGCCAAAGTACAATGCAACGTTTCAAAATTTGGAACGAGGTAGTAACAAGGACTCATTGAACAGGCACTCTAAAACGTATATCTCCTCTTATTTAAAGCTCCATAAACATGGTGGCTCAGCTTTAATTATAAACCAGGAGGTAGCTGATGAAAGTTAATGTCCACTGGCTGTTGGTATCGGCCAACAACCCTTTCATCTACGGCCCTTGTATATGATATGAGGGTAGGAGAGTAATGGTGAGGCTTCCTGTGTTTACCGCCCGTTTATCTAATGGCTATTTGGGGGCTGAAAGGCCACAGCAGGTCAAACCACACACAGCGAAAGAAGTCAAGGACCCCCGGAGGACCTCTCAAAGTGACGGGATTTTACAACTACTGCTTGGTCAAGGAACTACTGCGGCCGCACAGCAAAAGCCTGACATAAACATACACATACCTAAAGCAGAGCGATGATAGTTTATTACTACTGTGCTAGGGCTAAGTGTGCTGGGGGCAGAAAGATGAGTTGAGCCTTCCTTTGGACCTTAGGGGCCCCAAGGTAAAATAAGGGGGAAAAAACACTTTGAAAGGGCCACTAAATTACTCCAATTTCAAATACATTAAATTACACAGGAAGAAATAAAATCAAACTGATATCAAATTGCAGTTCTACTAGTGGTGTAAACCTAGACACACTAAATGAATGCTATCAAAACACTGAAAGAAAATCTTTGCTGAGTAAGGCAGGATTTAAAGAAAAAAATAAACTGAGACTGCCTGTATATAGCTGATAAATTATTCTATATATATAAAAAACAAAACAAGACAGGAGAGGTCCTAGTACTGTTACCACCTGTGTTATTTTTATCCTCAGAAGCAATCTCCGGACAGAGGACTGCTTTGTGCCCACCAGACAAAGAAACAGGGAATACTGAGAAAGTGACTAGCAACCACCAAATCAAAGACAAGCAGTTTGGTTTGTTTAACAGGGGACCGGGCCAGAGTGGAAAAAAAAAAAAAAAGTCTAAATAAAATAAACCTTTAATTTGACTGAAATTGGAGGCAACAGGCGCTGCTGTAAGAAACGGCTGTGAAGTGTGATTTCTTGCGGTTTGGGTTAATCCTGATTGAGGAGCCCCTGAGTTGAAATGTCAGCAATATGAGACTAAAACAAAAATAATTACATCCAGAGTTAATGAGCACAACTGCCTGTGGCACTGGAGAGAGAGGAGGGGGAAAAAGAGAACAAAATACTTCAATGAAAAGACTCAGAGCTGCTGGTCATTATGGTTTAAACAAAAAAATGTAAATTAGATATCGATAATTAGGCCCAGAATTATTCATACTCCTGCAGATTTGGGTTTAAAGTAACAGTTTATTTTCACCAAAACATTCATTTTGATTTTAAGTAATATTAACAATGAGGAGCAGTCCAAATTGGGTTTGTTGAGGGAGCTTAGGACAACGGTGAAGGCTGGAGGACTTCCAATATTAAAGACTTAAAGCTTGTCACCAGAGCTGCTTTGATACATTTCCATTGGTAATATGTTGCAATTACAAAGCGGGCCAACACTTAGAGGAGGGATTTAACTCATTCAATTAAATCAAGTAATCTTTTTTGATCCCAAAGGGATCTTTAAATGTTGTTACATTCTGTCCAGTTTTACTTACCGATTTTGTTTTGCACCTTTTTTTTCTCCAGCCAACTTTGACATTTGATCATTGCTGCACTGGACCTTGGTGGCTGTAGTTAGTTTGGATCTCCTGTAGAGGTCTGTTTAACAGCCCCTCTGGAGAAGCCTCTGACTGTAGACACTGTTGGTTTTTCCATAATGTTCCTCATTTTATAAGGAATTCTTCTTTTTGAAATTATCTCCAGAGAATCTAGAGGAGTTCCTAGAACTCCTAATCAGTTTGTTGAGCTTTTTTAAAGTAATTTGCTTTTATGCTGTTACCCAAGCATCAGAGCAAATGATGTCACCAGGGCAACAGAAATCAGGAAAGTAAACAACAGAAAGCAACATGAAAGTGAGCCTGTGCGTTAAGGCTGAACAATTAATTGCATTTTCAATATAATCTCGATTGAAAAAAATGCAATTTCCAAATA
>NW_015151382.1:75125-79224 GCF_000732505.1 Cyprinodon variegatus | reverse complement strand
ATGATCAATTAAACTGGGGGGAAAAAATTTTATTCAATCGCAATATAAAGAAAAAAAATTGCAATTAGATTATTTTCCAAAATCGTTCAGCCCTACTGTGCGTAGTAAGCGTGCTTTATTGTTTTGTTCATCCTAATGTCTTTCACCAGTGCTGCGCCATGTTTATAGAATAAAAGCAGAGTTGTTTCAGCCTATCAGATCAGACAGGGGGGGTACAATGGTGTGACGTCCGTACGTTAGGCTCAATGGTATTATGTAAATTAGCTAGTCGACCTCCTGTATGCCGGTTGGATCTGAACTGTTTGAAGCCGATTTAAACCCCGATGGCTTGCCAAGTCTTTTGACCTGGGTCGACACGGGTCAGTGAGCTGTTCCCACTGCCACTCCCAGGGTTAAACAGGCTTTTTAATTATTGGATTTAATTTTTTTAATGTATTTTAATTATTTAATGGGGCAATTAAATATTTAACTTATTATAAATAGATTTCAAATGATCTATTTTGTTGTATTACTTTACATGTGTTCTAAATTATTTAATGAAAAATTTTATTGTTTTAAAGTACGTTTCACTGTTCAATGTTATATTTAATATTTGAATAATGATTTAGATAAAAGAACAAATAGGGATGCACTGATTCTTAAATTTGAGCCATTATAAATATCCAATATTAATATGAATATTAAGTAACCATATTAATTAATGTGTGTTTTACAATTCAATGTTACATTTAACATTTAAATCATGTGTTGGAAGAATAAATAACTTTGGCCAATATAGATATCCAATAATCGTTATTGTATCCTTTTATACATCCCTACCCCTTTAAATCCACCAAAAACAAATAATAAATGCAAATCGGTTGTAAATATCTGCTCAGTTTTACTTACTGATACTGAAAAGTTTCAAAATGACCGACACTGACAGATACCTTATACCATCTTCTGACCCCCAATGTCTGTCATGCAACCTCTGACTGACAGGTCAATAAATAGCTCTAACGTCCAATCTAATAAAGACCCTTCAGAAGCTGGCCCTCAGCTACCTCCACCCGTTGGTAAGGTTTTTGTTGGATGTGTTACAGATCACTTATGCCATAATTATACCATAATCTGCATTCTGCTATGAGCATTGTAATTTTAAATTCATCAGTCCTACGCCCACTGCCTATCAAACTATCTCAATGGAAGCCATTGAGCACATTAGGACACTTGGCTGAGTCCCATGGGGTGGACTACCTGCCTTAAAAGAGAAACCTTACTGGTAAGGTACCAATTAAGAACCCTTCCAAATGATGTTTACCAAAACTCACAGATCATTCCACCATGGAGGACCTCATCAAAGGTCAAAAGTACAAGATAAAATACAAACATGAGATGGAAGGTTTTCTGAACTGCTGGCAGCAGCAACACAATGAGGTCTTATGGGAGATTCCCACAGTTAAAGGTACAGCAAACTTATTTGGAGAAAGTGTGTCTGAAGTGTTTTCTTAAACAATAAACTGGACAGAAGTTACATCAGAGATTTTTACCCTAAGGGTCAGAAACATCTCTACTGCCGAGGAGATAATACTGCAGGGATTGCTGCTGAGCAGTGGAGCCACCTAACCCCAATGGCAACCCCACTCGCCAGGGTAAAGTGTAGTTCCATCAGTTTTGCATTTCATCTCATTATGCACAGCCAGCGACGTAACATAAAAAATAAAACAATAAACCAAGATATGCGTAGGTGTTTACTTAGGTCTGTGATTTCTACAGGCAGGTTTACCACAATAGTAGATTCAAACCCTGAAATTATGGCTTTCAGTTTCAGTGTGCCACCTCAAGTTTTTTAGTGGCAACATCTGGCCAACCTTATGGAAACATTTCTATAGGCACCACTGCTGCTGAGGACTGATTTGTAGTAATGTAGACAAAACTAGGGGTGCACTGATAACAGGTTTCTGGCCGATTACAGATTCCCAATTTTTTAAAAGCCTTACATGCCGATTAAGATTTTGACTTAAAGATCTTTTGATTTAAAGATTTCTAATAAGATAACAAGACACACAAGATTTCAATCAAATCTCACTGAAAAAATATTAATCACTATCCGTGAGAAAGAACAAAACACTTCTGAACTAACTGCTCTCAAACGTAAATTATATTTTAAAGCATTGGCAGTGGGTGTTTTTTAGACCTTGACAGTGGTAGATTAGATTAGTGGAAAAGTTTTGTTTCACATCTAAGTATCATCTGATCACAGATCTTCAAAATAAAAAAATGAAGGCAGAGGGACTGATAAAACTGTGCACCGCTAGTCAGGACCACACCAAAGAGCATTGAGACAAGGCCAGGACCTTTAGAGGCCAAGACAAAGTAAAGGCCGAGACATTAGAGGCCAAGGCCATATAAGTTCTTGGCCTTGTCTCTGTACTCTTTGGTCTTGCTTGATGTAGTCTTGACTACAGCACTACCTATCTGGACTCTAGAGTCACATTAGTCATCTTCTTTGGTGTTTTGGCAGCTCATCGACAGCTGAGAGGAAACAACTGAATAAGCTCTGTTCTGGGATGCTTGTTTGACCAAATGCAGGTGGTAGGAGACAGAAAAACCACTCCCTACACAACTTTAGTGTGAGGCTGCTCGGCGTACTTAATTAAAATCCCAGTTGGGGAATGCTACCCAATGCACTCTGGCTGACCGGTGCACAGCTGCTGAAGGGGGATGCGTCAAACAGCAGAGAGTCCAACAGTAACAACAGCCTACATCAAAGACTGCTCTGATATAACACGGTTATCAACCTTTATATGAGGATTCAGTGGATCCTCCCTCTGCTCAGGCATTACTCACATGGCATGGGAGGTAAGATTACAGAAACATGGACAATTTAAACTAAAATAACTGATAACAGTCTTTAAAACTGGTCTAGAACTTTGTTTTGAAACCACTTATAAACTCTTTGTTTCTCATTTTCAAATGTCACTTCCTTTAATAATAATAATAATTGAACTTTATTGACCTCACATTGGAGAAATTTATCTTTGCATTGAACCCATCCCCTTTGGGTGCAGTGGGCTGCAATTGTGCGGCACCTGGGGAGCAGTGTGGGGTTAAGGGTCTTGCTCAGAAACCCAGAGTGGCAGTCTGTGGGGATTGAACCGGGAACTGCTCTAACCACTAGGCCAACACTCCCACTTGGGATAAACATGAGTTCATTTTTATAACTCATTTTGTTGTGGAATTCATTTTTTTTTTGTACTTTCAATAAATTTCAGTAAATATGGTAAGAGGTATTATTACATAAAATGTTACACAGTCTTTATCTTACTGACTTGCTCAAACTTCAGTGAGCCTTCATGGAAAGTTATTTTAGGACTGTGCAGATACAACCATTTTCATGTCCAATAAGATCATAATATTGCAGCTTAGAGTATCGACAGACTCTGTATCTGCAGCTTTAACACAGAGGCCACCTCCAGAATGCACTAGGCATTAATAGTTTTATTTTTAAAGTTTTAATTTTTTACCTTTTTTGCACATTCTCTGTAAAACAAAATGAAAAAATAAAAAGGGGAAGTTCTTTTTGCCTGTCAACTACAGGCAGCAAAAATAAACCAATTTGGAGATATTAAATAACTGTTGAATATTTCTGTTCTTGGAAGGCGAAGCAAAGAGTAATGACCAGCAGTAATGAAAATAAATCATTCCAGGTTTGGTCCAATGTCTTAGAAAACAGAAATCAATCTTCGGTAATGCACTGACTAGTGTTTTGTTTGTTTGTTTTTGTTTTTAGCTGTTGTTGTTGTTGTTGTTGTTGTTATTAGTACTTTGCCTTGACGGAAATGATACCATATCAATTTTTAGACTTTCTTTATGTAGCAGGCAAATTCATAAATTAACATTTGGCCCAGTTATAAATGCAGATTGTTTGATATTTATGCTGAATGACTTTAGGACACAGGGATCCCTAAAATGGTTTTCGCAAACTTTGCCAACCTCTGGCTGAGGGCTGGACGATATGGCTTAAAGATCTAAAGACTTTTTTCCTACGAAATTCAATTCATAGACTTTTTTTGCTCACTTAAGTTTCATTAAAAAAAAAATAATAAATACATGTCAT
>NW_015151382.1:58699-73740 GCF_000732505.1 Cyprinodon variegatus | reverse complement strand
ATTTTATATGTCAATAATCTCCTCTGAGAGGAGACTTTATTTAAAAGGAAATGAAATTCAAACTGTGGAAAAAGCTGTAAAATAATCATGTTTTACATCAAACAATGAAAATAAAACACACCGAATGTAGCTAGTGGTATCACACAGTCAGCTAGTTTCTTAGCTATACGTACACAACTGAGAATAAAAAGTGATGAAATGAAGTCACTCTGAACTATGGAAGCCAAGGACTGGATTGGTGGAAAGAAAATCATTAATTTCTTAGAAATTAAATCTTCATAAACAAACAAATTGATGACTTGATCAAATCGCTTAATCGCCCAGCTCTGCCTCCTAGAAAATACAGCTAGTGGGGAGTAATTGCGTAACTATGTACATAATAACAGCCTTAGTTTTTCAGTTAGTAAGTAATCAAATTACTTTGCACATACTGGTAATGCTGTTACATTAACTACAGCACCAACACTCCATCAATCAAAATGACTTAAAAAGAGCTATCGCTCAGCTGAGACATTTTTTCCTGCACGGTTGAGGAGGAGGAGCTCTAACAGGTGCATAGATGATGCTGATTGGCTGAGGAGCACAATGTGGGCGGGTGTTTAGCGTGCTTTCACTGCTGCTCACACAAACTGAGGAAAAGCAATGGTGGAGAGCAGTGCAGATTTGATTAGAGTGTTGCTGAACTGGAGGTGCTGTCTGAAGTCAAAGGCTAAATGTTCATAAGATTTCCCTGATTATTTCCAAGAGCAAAGAATTGATCTACTTTGGCAAAAAGCACGTCTGATCTCACTGTCAACAGCTGGTTGCCTTAGTTCATCAACACGCTGCTCTGTCATTTAAGTGTTATCCTGAATTCATGCTGTCATTTTTTTTATACAGATATATTGTGAGTACAGTACCTTGTCTGTTTTTTTTTTCTGAAACACAGTGACTCCAGTTTAATTATGTTAGATGTATTTTACTTTTGTTAAATTTCTTGAACACAATCTTTTTTTTTTAGGTTTATATATATTTCACACCCAGTGGAAGCCTGTCAACATGCAAAAACCTGTCCTATCTCACAAACACCAAAATGATGTCAATTAGGGTTGCTTTAAGAGATTTACTGCTTTCAAGTAATTATTTAATATATGAATTCATTAACATCTTAAACATTATAAATTAATTCCCAGCTGTAATCAGGGCCACCTGTGGAGTTGGTTGACAGTTACTGGCCGCTCACACTGAGCCCGGTTCTGCTGGAGGTTTCTTCCTGTTAAAAGGGAGTTTTTCCTCTCCACTGTCGCTACAAGCATGCAGGATGTAAACAGGATGTAAAAGTAAAGAGGCTGAATATAAACACAGAACCTGAGCACCCGTGCATTAATCACATTACAACACTCCAACAAGAAGGAGGAAGTTATGCAGGGGTTGCTAAAGGTGATGGACCTGACATCAGGCATACTACTTCAGGTACACGTTTATTTTTCTTGAACCTATGAGGCAAGAGGAATCTCATTTTGACAGAGTCATGAGTTAAGAATAGATGGCTATTCTCCCTTTTAAAAGCATCAAGCTGAACTGCTGTTCAAATAAACCCTGGTGACTCCCTAGACACAGAGTTATTGGGCTAAGCAGCACTTTCTATTCCTACAGAAGTAAAGCTGCAGCGATGCTCACCGTTAGGCCATAAAATAAGGACCAGCTATGATCCTGATGGACTGTTGGTTCTGGACAGAACATGCTATGAGAGGTACTTGGAAAACAGTTTTAGTTGTTGGTTCAGCTTATAGTAGTTAATTAAAATTATGAAAGCATCAACTGACAAACAGATAATTAAGGTTTGCAGGTGTAGTGTGGTAAATATCAAATATGCTGATTACGTAATATTACATCTGAGTGTGATGTACTGGGGTTTTAGAAGCTGTGTGTGTGGAGGTGGGAGGGTAGGGGGGTAAAACCGTACCGCTACGCAGCGCCGCAGCAATGATGATCTACGTAGGGAGGGAATTCTGTTCACTTAAAAAGCATAAAACATGTTTTCAAAATTAAAACTTGAAGAAAAAAAAAACATTTCAATCGCAAATGTTTAATCAAAAAAGAGTTGACAGAAACTTCGCTTTTTTCTCAGATGTTGCCATTTTGTGTTCAAATGTATTTTTAATTTTTTTTTTTTAATCAATTTGCTCTGTTTTTTTTTTCCTTTTTTTCATACAGATTTTAATCAATTCATTTTTTTTTTTCAGTTTTTCAGATTGAGTTCAGCATATTATGTTCACTTTAAGTGAGCTCTCTCTTTACGCACACACTGACCAATAAAATAGTTGTTTCTAACATCCATGCAGGCCAAAAGACAAAGTTTGGAATTGGGAAAATTTGCAGTTGGATGCAAAACTTGCAGGTAAAATTATTTTACATTCTTGCAGGTTTTCCACAAACCTAAAAACAAAACAAACAAAAAAACCTTTTTATTTACTTTCAGCTGCAATACATTCTCTCGCCCGCTGGTATGCAGAAGGTCTGCTACTCTCAACAAGAACAAAATATAATCCTGATGAACTGATTGCACAAATGGCCATTTGAGGTGGACTTTCTCACTTAAAAATATGTTAAAACATCTTATCTTTCCAACCCAAAGCAGATAAAGCCAAGCCGATGTTCAGATTGCAACGAATTACAACAGAAGATCTCAACATCCGGAGCATCCAGAGTTCAGATATCTAAATTTAAAATGCAGAAGCTTCCACGTTAAAGTATTGGATACATTTTTGATGCTCAAAACCTGTTTGGTGTGAACGCATAATTAGGTCACAGGAAACGCCTGAGCCTTTCTTTTAAAAGTTGAGTTGTACTAAGAGGCCAAACATGGAATCGTTCAAAGGAAGCAAAAAGTTCCCCCTGTGGAAAACAATGTAACGCAGTAAACAGGCAGTCAGACATATCAGGGCGGCAGCTTGTTGCTTCCATCACGTTTCTAAGACGGAAAATAAAATACATGCAAAGAGGCGGTGAGTTTGAGGCGGATCAAAATGATGACTAGGAGATTTTCCCAAAATTCATCTGAAGTATCAAATATAAAGTAATGGGAGATTTTATGAAGCAAGACGAAAATTTCACTTTGAACTCTGGATGTTGATCTTTAATCATTTCAGGGTTTTAATATTTAGGAATACTGTAAAGGCTGTAAATCAGTTTTTAATGTGGTTAAGGTGATATAAATTAGTGTGGAATGAATCTTTTACAAGTAATTACAATTTAATTGAGCAAAGCTAGACAATAGGAAAATAGGTCCAAAGAAATCACTTAAATCTATACTTTAGTGCCAAATCAGATTGAACAGATAAACTTGCGTGTAAATTTAAACTGATTAAAATATCCACAAAGCCTCGCCCTTTCATATATCACTTTCAGAAAGCTTCAGTCTAGCAGCAAAAGGCCCAATCCGTCCAAATAAGTAGGATTTAGAAGAGTTTTGAGAGCCAGACGTCAGGTAGCTCTGTCATTCTCCCTCTTGCCAGCATGTCAGAACCACAGACATCTGTGCCCACCTCAGAACTGCAGGAGTTTATTTGACTTGAAAATTACCTTCCTGGTGTTTAACAGATCCCCAATATTGTCATCACCAAATATTTATTTGTAGAGCAGAGGACCTCTGAGTGGCTGAATTCCTTTAGCTTTGCAGCATTTCACACCACTTTTCTTTTTCTTTCATGACAGCACAAACGTCCTTTTCCAAAAGGCCAAGGCTAGATGTGTTTACGAGAGTGTTTCACACAAGCCTCCAACATGTTTGAGAAGTGCCTGCATGTCCACGCCTCAGTGAAAGTCTGCTCCGTTTGGAAAGTGGCTGCGGGTCTTTGCATCATTATGTCTATTTCCTTTTTGTGTAAACCGCCGCCGAGCTCCCTCTGGATTATAACACTTTGGGAAAACGTCACCGAAAACCCACCAGCTTTGATTACATCACTATTAGAAATAAATATTTACAATAAAATGTACTTTTTAGATTTTATGAAGCCGCATATTTCCTGCATTCTTTTAACATTACAGCCATTTTATCCAAATGTGTCAGAATGAAGAAAAAAACAAAAAACCTGAGGTGATTATTTACTGCTCCATCAGAAAGCTTGGAGAACGCACCACAAGGGGGCAATGATGTAACAAAGACCTGGGAAAAGGTCAGGGAGACGTCCTCAGAAAATGAGGCATAAGAGCTGAACTTTGAGTATTAGGAAGACCAAACTTTGGCAAAATAAAAAGGAGAGAAGATGTTAAGTGTCCATCGGAGGAGAGAAGGTTGCTCTGAATGCCTGGGAAGCTTTGAGGAGACATTTGCAGGAACATGAGGCAATAAAACGCTTGTCTAGAGGCCATCATGTGACCTGCAGAGCCAAACTGTTTACCCTGAAGAAAGTCCTCCACATCTTTTCATAAAAGCAAAGGCCAAATGATTAATTATTTAATCAGTAATGGGTCCAATAATCTGAAAGCTGATTCCTCTCTGACTGTTTGTCATTGATTATCACAGCTGTTCCACTTTGTTCCTCTAAATTCCTCAACCTCTAAAAAATTGTTGCTCTTTGAGTTCAGTAAAAATCAGACAAAATGGAGGGAAATGCCCTGAAGCCTAAAGCAGGATAATATTTGAATCCTGTTATTCTTGGTTGAGTAAAAATGACTCGTTCCTTTATAGAAACTCCAGATCCTTTAATTTAATCCTGAAGGTTTGTTACATTTGGTTTATGAATTTAAAAAAAGTTAATATAAACTCATTTCTGTGCTCAATTCTTTAAAAAGCTATAATAATTTTCCTGAGCCATCAAACGGCTGCAAATGTTTAATTTAAATGATGAACTAAAATATTAAAAAGTTAAGCAATTCTTTCTTTTTTAATTCGTAAAACACAACTTTTTTTTTTTTTTTTATTTCTCCTTTCCAGATTGAGTTTTGAGTCAGTATGAAATCGGTGCACTGGTCTACATGAACGTTAGAAAAACATTTTTACTGGTCAATATGTTTGGCTTGAAGTGAAGAAAATGTGAAACGCAATCTGTAAAACTGAAATTTAAAAACATTTAGAAATACAAAATCTGTAAAAGATAAATATGGAAAAAATTGCTTTGAAAATATAAAGAAATATTTAATACGATTTCAAAATAAAAAGAAATAAACTCTGAGAGAACAGAGAAGTTAATTTAAAAACGCTTTTCAAAGTTTCATTTCTGAATTGCATTATTTTTTATATCCATTTACAAAAGACGTGTTTTTCTTGCAGCAATAGTGGAATAAAATTCACTCCCTAAAGCTCCAAAAAAACAAAAAAAACTCACATTGAATCCAAACCAGTGTCCTTTCCGAGCGCTGTCCCAGTGAAACCCCAGATCCCAGAGGGAGGCGCCCTGGTATCTCTGCACTGACCTGTTCCATGAATAGGTCTGCAGACTTCCTGGACATCACCATTATGTCTATGGTAGCACACAGGGCTGATCGGCTGCATTGTTTTTAATATATACTTATTTCCTCGCTGCACACACGGCACATTTTTTTAAGCAAAAAGCTCAAAATCTGAGAGAAAAATATCTCTTTTTTTACTTTTAATTTCTCCTATTGAAGAGACTTTGGAGCTTTTCTATTCAGACGCTTCTCTGTAGGCCTTGAATCTGTTTCTGTCTCATCCAATCCACTTCTCCCTCTGCCAATTTGTTTACATTCTTAAAAAACAAACAACTAAAAAGTCCATTAAAAAATTAAAGTACAAGAGGCAATAGATTACTGCTTGCAGCACTTGTTACTGCACTGCAACCACTTTAATCCAGACTAAGTTCACCCCCACCATCATCAAGTGTGACCCTGACAAAAAGTGCGGTCAATCAGCTACAGAGCAGCCTCAGAGGGGCTAGACTCAAATCAGCGCTGCATTTAAAATGTAAAAGAAACACTAAAGCAGCTACTGATGTGAAAACATAAATAAATATCTCCTGTTGGCCTTTAATCAGATGAGTATGACAGCCCCAGTCCTTCCAGAGTTTGGGCTTTTTCTCTAACATTTTTGTGTGCTCACTTCAAAAGCTGCTGGTAATTACTTCCATGCATTAGACTGGGGACCACAAACAGCCATGAAGCTGCGCTGCTCTTCATCTTCCAAATGGTGTTTATTAAGCTGCCGTTTTGGGACAGAAATTTCATCGTTTGGTGAAGAGCAGCTTTTTTTCATGCCCTGAGAAGTGAGTTAAAGCAACATTTCTGCCTTTCCTAAACATCTAATGAGGCTGTCTGAGGAGGAGCAGCTCACACCATCTAGCTGCGGTCAGAGGTGAATCAATGCAGATGAAATCTCTTATCCAAAGTGTCACCAACCAATGGAGCGAGGCTATCAAAGCGTGGGGGCCAGACTGACCACCGTCTCCAGCACCCTGCTGTTGTCCTCCCCCCCGGCCATTGATGACCCTACGTTTACACCAAGATAAATACAGGAGTTGCAGCAATCTCTGTGAAATGCCCCAGATTTCAGATGAAACCACCCCCTACCGGGTGAGTACCCGCTGAGTAAATCTGCTGAATGTCATGATAAGACGTCAGCCTCTGGACAAGGTCTGCTCCCTTTAGATCCCAGATTACACAGGATTTAGGTAAGAGGAGCAGCTCTTTGTCGCCTTCACCCTCTGTAATCACATCATTAAAGGTATTTACCAGCTAACACTAAATACTCACAAGGAGGTAAAGTCCTGCATCTTCAGATAAACCAAACCGCTTCCCTATCGGGTGCGTCTGTGGCCGCGCAGCTGCTTGGCGGTGGCTTACCAGCGACAGCAGAGGAAGCTCCTGTGAAGGTTTCTGATAGCGGAGAAGAAACGGCGGCTGATAAGGAAGGTGTGAACAGCAGTATGAGGAGATCACGGCAGGACGCTGGACTGAGCGGAGGGTTACAGGACAGCGGACATCAAAACAGGTCAACTTTGAATTTTAGCGTTTCTAGGTGAAGGAACCGACTTTTAGGCTCTAAAATGATGTTGGTGCCACGTTATGCTGCTCAGCTGTTCGTTACACAGTAGAAGGTCCAACTCTTCATGACTCTACAGGTCTACAGTCATAAATCCACTGGATGACTCTGTGATAAGGTCCCATTCCTCCCCCCTCCCCCATCTGCTTCTTATCACGCCGTCTCACCCCCACCTTCCCTGCCTCCCCATTTTGCACCCCCTCCACCGACACGATGTGGAAAAGCACGACGGGACGACCTTTGACACTTTAATCAAGAGGAATTATAGAGGCTCTTAAACAAAACTGACGGACTGGGTAGATCGGGCTGACAAGGGCGACTGGCTGGCTGGCCTAGAGGCTAAGAGGGATCCAGGAGCAGCGGCGGAGAAATGCTGTCGCCGACACTGGAGGTGGCAGAAGTGGTGGGAGAGTGGTTGACATTACAGGGTTTCCAGATTAGGCCGGCTTATTAGGGCGGCTATAGGAGCCTTCCACTCTGTCACACGGCACTTTCCTGCCTTGTTCACATAAGCCCTGTTTCAAAGAGGCTGCTGCTTTATCTGCATCACATCCAGATAGGTGTAAGTGGATGAGGAAGAACTGATAAACCTTATAACACAGGGGAAATAAACACAGACTTTAATGCAAATAAATGAGTAAAAAACATGTTTGAAAGCGAAAAACTATTTGCTATTGAGAGGAATTTTATGCAGATTTTAATAAAATATATTAACATGATAATGTGTGAATAAATAAAACATTTTTATAAAAAAGTATTTACGTTTGGGCGATTCTTACATTCACCATATATTAGTGTTGCGCCGATCCCATTTTTGGCCCCGATACCTGGCTGTGCTGTATTGGCCGATACCGATACCATAACGATACCATCTGTTTGACATTGATGTGTGTGTGTATATATGAAGAACTGCAGACTACTTGGATGTAAAATAATTACCATCATGGCTTTGTAAAGCTGCTGCCTACCTTTGTGAAGCAGGAAAAAGACTAAAACAAAGTGAATCCAGTAGAACTTTTTATTGACTACCTGGAATGTGTGACAATAGAATTGGTCCCTATTTGTCGGTACTCGTCGATACCGATACCACCGTTTTAGTGCTGGATGGGTATCGATGCAACACTACAAAATAAGTAAAAAAGAGTAGTAAAAAGTAAAATAGAAAATATTTTCTAGAAAAAAGGTTATAATCCGCAATAATGAAAAAGTTGGAAGAAAAAAAAGAAAATAATCTTGAAACTCCCCTAAAGAAAAAATAATGGATCAAAATATTTTATCATTATACAACCATTCACACACAAACTCCCACCTAAAGATAATTTAGAGAAGCCATTTAACCTAACAGTCATGTTTCTGGATTTTGGGAGGAAGCTGGAGTACCCGGAGAGAACCTATGCATGCACAGGGAGTAAATGCAAACACCATGCAGAAAGACCTCAGGCCGGGAATCTTACCTGGAACCTTCTTGCTACAAGGCAGCGGTGCTACCCACTGCTCCACTGAGCAGCCCCCCTCATTAGCCCATTTTTTTCTCAATACAGACACTGATTACATCCAACAATTAATGTGCAAGCTCTGTATCTCACATCATCAATGAAACATAGTGAACATGGATTCACCTCCCTGCTCTTTAGTACCAGGCTCCTCTGAAAGCGCGTCTGTTGGAAACTCACCGCCTCACAAGAAGAAAATTCATCAATCTCCCAGAGTGGATTTAATGCCGCCACCTGGTCAGAGATCCTCGTCTGTCTACAATCACAGCTTCTCAGAGACAATTTACAATGGAGCAGACACTTTCAGCAGCCCTTATATCTTCCACTCACACTAGTAGTCACAAGCTTTCACTTCCTTTCTTTCATATAAGCTCAACCATTTTTTTTTTTTGCTTTTTTAAAAGAGGTAAGGCAGCTCTGAGAAAGCATAAATACAGAGAGACACACCATTAATTCAACCTGTGATTCTTCACATCTGAAGCTAAGGGCTGAGATCTTTTAGCAAGCCATTTAGCTCAGCAGAGGACAGATAAAGAGCCAATCATTTGGTTCATATGTGTTGGAAAAGGATGCATCTGAAGGGTGCAGGATGGTAGCTTTCATAGCCTGGACTTAGGCACCTCTTGTCTCAGTAGTCATGTTCTGATTTTTCCACATTAAATGCAAATAGAGCTGTTTTTCTCTGTTATTCGTGTGCCGTTGATTCACATTCGCCTATTCGCATGGAAAAGAGGCTCAATGTTGAGCTTGCAACACTGGGTCATCTTCCATTTTAATTTAAAAACAACCTCACAACATTGAAGCCCTTATCAAAAAGTCCAGATTTTTTAACTCCAGCAAAATTCACTTTGCATCAACAGCGGGTTTCGCTTTGCATTCTTTGCCCTAATCTTGCTGTTCGTGTCGCTAAACCTTTTCCTTCGTTTGAATGGATTCGCTCCTCAACGCACCTCTACAAAAAATAATGTAAATCACTCGCTCAATTAACATCATTAATGTTTGATGTAAACACACCATGAGGCATGCAGTTTGGAGACCGAATAAAGCTTGAAATATGCCGTGCAGCGATGGTAGAAAACACCTATGAAGGTGCTGAATAGGGAGAAAACCAGAAAGAAAGAAAGACAGAAAAAAACTAAACAAAAATCATTGTTCGCCAAAATAAGTGTTAATGCAAACTGTAGAGAAGTGGATTTAATGAATACCTGAAATTTATTGCAGCCTCTAAATGGAAAATCCAGATATATTAGCAGAACATATCTGATAATGGTCCAAAGCCTCAATCTATTAAGCATGATGTTATAGTTACCACTACCAAAGCCAGAGGCAAAGTCCAGCACATTTACCTTTGTCAATTTGTACCAGAACATCATTAGAGATTCTTAAAAGTGTTTTTTTCTGTTGAATGACTTCTACAAATCCCTGTTCTAAAGGTATAAAGAATGCTAAATGAATCTAAAACTATCATTAACTATCATAAGCCACAGTCTTCTCAAAAGTCTTTGTAAGAGATGGTAGACATATTCACTGCTAATCACTTCAACTAGCTGCTTCAGGTTCAGGTTTTAAATAAGTCCAGATCTCTATGGTGTACAACAAGGCTCTATTTTGGGGCACATTTCTTTTGTTCTATATTTTTGGGGGTTTTTTGTTGTTGTGTTGCATCGATACCGATACCAGTATGGGACAGGACCCTAATACTGCACTTAAATGATGGTATCGGTATCGGTGAGTACCCACAAATAGGGCACCAATACCATTTCGAGAGCCGAAAGTTATTTAACTATTGTCACCTATTCCAGGTAGACAATAAAAAGTTCTACTGAATTCACTTTGTTTTAGTCTTTTTCCTGCTTCACAAGGGTAGGCAGCAGCTTGACAAAGCCATGATGGCAATTATTTTACATCCAAGTAGTATGCAGTTCTTCATACATACACACACATCAATTTCAAACAGATGGTATCGGCCAATACTGCACATCCGGTATCGGGTATCAGTATTGAGGGAAAAAATGGCATTGGCGCAACACTAGTGTTTAGTATTTTCCCTTTTTAGCACTTTGAAAGATTTTTTATTTCATTAATTCATCTTTAAATTGCATCAATAAAGAAAATAATCATCTACTCATAGACTCCTGGTGAAGCCATGATTTGGACCGGATCAGGTGAAGTACAGCCACATGGTGCGATACAATCAATTATAAAGAGAGGGCTTTCTTTCTTTTTTCAAAAATACCAGGAAGGCAAGGCCCTATTAGCGCAGTCACTCAGGGAGTTAACACAGGGTTCTGAGGCATTAAACCTGGGAGCAAATTCTACAACCAAGCAGTGCAGCTTAGCATCAGTTAAGCAAGGGTGTAGCCTGTAGGCAAAGTGTCAGGCCTCATCTCAGTTCAGACAGTCGGCACAGCCTGAATGCTTGTCAACTTAATAGACACTCTAGGTACAGAAACACATTAGTCAAAGCTTTCAAAACACAGGATCAGATTTCCAAGATGTTTTCCTAATTAATTTTGGTAATAAACGTGTTGGCTTTAAGGCCTTACCACTCTATTTTACTCTCAGATATCACGCAAATCTCTGTGTGAAGAAAAAGTACAAATGACACCGTTTATACCTTTGGGCAGAACCTAGTTTTAAACCCTCTATTGACATCCCAAGAATAAAATAAATCCAACAGAAGCAAAAAGGCTTTGGTAACCCAAGAATGCTGATGCTGAAGATAAGGCTGAGTGAGAAATGCATTGAAAACAAAGGTTAGAGTTACAGCACAAGCTTAAAGAAAAGCAAACAGAATGAAGAGGCTGCCAATAATCAGATATTACATGTAAACATAATTGTCATCAGCAGATGACTCAGGAAATTAAGGTCGTTAGTGCACTTGTTTGGGTCTGTTTCTAAGCTACATGGTGTGATGGAGGGAGGGGAAAAAATATGGGTCCTTAAAGTCAGAGAAAAACAACTAGCCATAAAACCTTAGCTGTGTTGAGGATGTCCAGTCCCAAGGCTTTCCAATGTTCTAAAAAATATTGGGCTCAGGTTACCAGGAGAAGCTGAGGGCGGTAGGGGAGCAAGGTGCTCTTTGCACTCAAACGACTATAACTCTGCAAAGGCCATAGCCTCTGTCACTAGCTGATGTCCTGGTCGGTGCTCCCCATCACCTCTCATGTAAGTTCCCAATGACAGCTTCCATTAACATTCCTGCCCAACCTGGCAGGAGAGCATCCAAAGGTTAAGTGGGACTGGGAAGCTCAATCAGTTTTAGGGTCTCAAAGAAAAAACAAAGCACATGGTGAAGGGTTAGAAAAGAGTAAAAAGGATGAAGAGGGTGACGACCTGAAGACAAGGGGCTGCAGAATGGGTGTGGGATCTGAAACTGTTTTTATATCTGTATGCAGAATTGTACCCTTTGACATTATATTTGCAATGGCACATTTTTTAGATGTTCTTTCTTAAGAGGTGTTTTGGTTACTTTAACCAGAAACAGCTAACATTACAAATAGGGAGACAGAAGGAAGTCGGTCTCAGAGAAGGTCCATAGATAAGGACAGGTACACATTTATATTTCTTTAAATAAGCATCTGTGAGGTAAAGAAAATCTCTGACCATGAATATAGTCAGTAAATAAGTAAGTGCACCCTTAGCAGCAATTAAGACACCAAATGACACATGATTGCACATTGGAAGAAAATGTTACAGGAGGAGGAAAACATTAAGACAGTTGTCCACCTTTCCAAGATCATACAGTACATATATAGTAGTAGTGAAATACTTGCAAGTAGTAAAAACACTACAGCTACAACTCAACTTAAAAAGCCTCTTAAATCATAACGTTCAAGATAATGAAGTTAGAAAAATGCTGAACAGGTGAAATCCTCCTCTTTCAACCACAGTTACAACTTGACGTTATTTGCTGGATGAACAGCATGACTTTTAGTCACAATGTCCTACTGGCAGAGATGTAAATAACCAGAGATGTAAGGTTTATTACTAATGCTTCTGGTAAGAACCAAAGCAACCAAACGGGACTCACAGACATTACCAACTTCTAAGCATTGTGGTGGAAGGGTAATGATTTGTGTTTTCTGCACACACGGATGTAATGGGCAGCATTGACCATTACCTTCTCTGCACATAAATGATTCCAGAGTAAAAGCAGAGGTTATATAACCTGACTCTGCCAGATGGATTTGCTTCGCATGTCCATCTGGAAACCTTCCATTGAAGTAATTTAAGGAAGGGGCAAAAATACTGGTTAGCTGATTGGCCTATGTTGGTGATAGACGGGCCAAATAAACCAATCAGATCAACGAAACACTAACAGCGACGACGAAAACACAACTACAAGCCAGGCTACTCTTGCTGCTCTTGCCGAAACCAGTCGGAAGAAGAGCAATAACATCTTTTCCTCTGAGAAAAGCCTCCAGAGCAGTGTTTTGCTCTTCTTTCAGTGAAGAAATATTCTGTAATTTCCGATAAAACTTGCTCGATAGCCACGCTAACGCTAGTTTCATCGGCTGAAGCCGCCATGTTCTTTAGACTGAACTGTCGCGCTTCTCGTTGCGTCACACCTCAACCCGCCTCAAAGCCAACGCTGATTGGACGTTCGTTTGGTGAACTGCTCCAAATTTTCTTTAACGGAGAGTCTCCAGACTGATCTGCAAGTGAAATCTTGAAAGCTCGCGAGATCAGGATGGTCTCACGAGGCTTGAGGTTATATGTTTAAGAACCGAAGCGAGGCCAAAACTGTGACATACAGTAAGCTTTTTAATTTTTTTTTTTTTTTTATTATTGTCATTAAACTGTCACAAGGACAGAGCAATGAAATTAACTGTGGGGCTTGAACTCAGAACCTCTGGATTCCAAGTACAATGCCCTAACCACTAGGCCACCACTCCCCTAAAAAGACAATGCTAACAGGAGCAAATCTACAACAGTCACTTAAAAGAAAAACAGACAAAGTCCAAAACCACCAACTTGATTCAAATGCTTGAAAACTGTATTCAAACCTCAACTATGCAGTAATGAAATGTTCTCTATGCAGGGATGTGGCAGTGAAGAAGTAAAAGACAATGTCTGTTGCTAAAGCAGCTATGTGAGCTATTAAGTCCTGATGTGTACCATGTTTGTTCAATGACTGTATCCACTCACATTATATTCATGTCAAGGCCTATAAAACTTAGTGAGCTGCTCAGCACAGGATGGCAATGACACAGAGCAGCACAGTGAATATTCAAAGACCAAACAACATCACTATGGCCTCTTTAGCAATGATAGAGAAGAGGGAAAAAGGAACGCTGACGCATGTTAAAAGCAAATAAGTATGTTTGTACGTATGCAAAGTAAATGTACAAAATCAACTTCAAAGATGTGCGTGGCAACACTAATTTTAGTCAGGCCACTTGTATTAACTGAAGAGAATTAGCTGTTATGGTTTTGGTATAAGAGGCTGGAATTCAAGCACTCATTATAAGATCAAGGTGCCAAGCTGCATTATTTAGCCTTATTATAAGGCTATTTATAAGCTTAGCTTCAATTAATCTAACTTAGCTCCACATATACCATAGGCTTGGTCTTTAAAAGGTTTGAGAGTATTAAAACACATCCAAACTTCATGGCCTGCACAAAACTGATCTACAAACCAAGAGCAAAGAATTTTATTTCTAAATAAAGCAGAAGAGCAGATGCAAACATTTTAGAGAACTCTGAATAAGGTGTGTCCGAACTTTTTCTCTGTACTGTATCTTTGGTTTATAGTATTTCGGGTAGTTGGGTGTTTTGGAGGAGTTAGTGGGTAAATGCAATTTAATTTCACTGTACCTCTGACAGAGGCAGCTTCCTAGACTATTGTCTATCAGGGAGCCGACAAAGACTACGTTTACACAGCAGCCTGAAGTGACCCAAATCTGATTTGCTTGTGTATCTCATCTTTTAATGGTAGTCTGAACAGAACAGATCTGATTTTCTCCAATGCGACCCAGGCCACTTGGCAATGTGGTCCTGAATCCGATACGAATCTGATCTTTTCAAATGCGACCTGTGTCTGTACGGCCAGGGCGCATTCATCCGACCTCAAAGTCATTAATACCCTACATAGGTCACTACTCTGCGTCTTGCTATGCAGAAGCGGCAAGACAAACAACAACCAGGGCGGAGGATGATGCGGAGAGAAGTATTTATGTTTAACCATCTTGAAAAGATTGTGTTTTTAAGGCTGGGAAAGATTGCTAGATGTTCTCCAGCGCTACCATCCGTGTTTACTTCCCTAAGCACAGAGCATGGTTATTTGTGACGTCATTGATTCCTCTACTGCGCATACGGGACACTTGCATTGTATGAATGCAGGAGATCGCATACAAGTCGCATATAGTTTAAAATATGAATGGCAACGTGAAAAAAAAAAATCGGATTTCACAAAAAAATTGGAACTGAGCATTAAGGCCTGCAGTATGAACGTAGCCAAAATCAGCCTTTCTAGGTCTCGTGGCTGTGATTTTTAAAATCTTTTTACTGTTTTATTTTACATATATATACATACATACATACATATATATATATATATATATATA
>NW_015151382.1:45816-58662 GCF_000732505.1 Cyprinodon variegatus | reverse complement strand
AGTCTGGTTCCTGTTGAATAACTCTATTGATTCATTTACTTTTACTCCGTTAAAGTGGTGAAAAGTTTCAAAGCATGCACCCAGGAATCTATAATAACCATTATGTCAATAGACTTTCTCTCATCTTAAACCTTAAGTATTAGTCTCTAAATCAACTTAAAAAGAAAAGAAAGCATTATAACTCATTTTGTACAAAAACTCATCTTCCCTCCCTTTCATTTTCATCATCACTATTGCTGCTTTATTAAATTTCTGATGAGTTTTGTGCGATGGAGCCTTTTCCACTGCAGGGACATCAGCTGCCCTGGGAAAATGTGTATGAAGGACAAGATAAGGAGGGGAGTCAAAGTGGATGAGATTCTGTTGGGGGGTAAGAGGCTTTAAAGCTAAGAAGGGATATTGCACCAGCTGAGCTGTGAAGAAGCTAATGGGCTCTGATTCTCTTCCCACGCCCACGACCTGTTTTCTAAGGGGCACTGAAGCAATGAAACACATATTGGTTTAGCTACTGGTACAGAACAGCAGCCAACTCACTTCAGTTTTACTTCTCTGCTTATTCAGCATCTGCATAAACGCCGCTTAGCCTGTTCGCAGCTCGAAGACTGGCAGCGTATGAATCAGTAACCCAACTTTAATGATTTGAGGAGCTGGTGATTGATCTCACTTGCTGGAGCAGCAATAATGAGAGATGAAAGACAGATGCATGGCTCACAGACAGACAGTGACTCTGATGAACGAAGTGGAGGGATGAGCCACTGGAATCTGACGATTGTTTCCGTCAGCAAAAAGGAAAATCATTTGACTTACAGAAACCAAGAAACCCCAAACAATAGAGCAACAATGCACAAGTTAATATAAGGCAACAAAACACTTAAAACGTTACAATTAAATCAAATTATCCATGCCTAATTTAAAACGGCTTACACAGACTGCTGTGTTACAAGGTGAGCGTCTAGGTTATGCTTTCTAACTTGTTAAAATAAAACCCAATAGCCTTATTAACTTATGGAGGGAAGCCAACTGTTTTGATTTTGCTGTGTGATGTTTGATCTGACTGTGAGGAATGTGGCGACCTTTGATCCAGTGACAACATTCAATTAGATAAGGTTAAGTAAATTGACCCTCTCCATTCCTGCTACTCAGTCTGAAGCTGAATAACTGGTAAACAGCTTGTAAGAAAGACCTTTCCCAGTTTAACCCCACTGAGCACTACTAGATACTAAGTGCTCATGTTTTAAAACAATCTGCTTCTCTTGTCCTTCAATTATCTTTGATGATAAATAATCACACAGAGTTACAGAAAATTCAATTCAGTTTTCAATTCAGTTTATTTCTATAGCGCCAATTCACAACACATGTCATCTCAAGGCACTTTACAGTTCAACCAGATCATCCAGTCAAATTGATTCAGTTTTCTATCCAATGAAAACCAGTTGATTGCATCAACTCATTGAAAATTTTCATGTTAGGTGTTTTATTTACTCTTTTAAGCATATTTGAAAGTTTAAAGTTGTTTACAGAAAAAAAATCATCATTAGTGACTAATGAGTAGAAGGTGCTTAAAGAGTCTTAGCAATCACTACATTCAACAGAGAAAAATTTTTTTTTTTCCCTTAAGTCAGACAATCCTTCTAGTTTTATATAAGTTATATTTAACTAAATGGGTATTATGTTTTTTTTCTTTTTTGTCAAAATTAAAATGTGAACACACTAAGGCCATGATCCTCAAACAGTAGGGAGTAAATTGCTCATAGATTTGTTTTTAGTATGTGTAATAAGTGGGTGTGTTGCAGGTGTTCTACAGAGATTGCTGCAGAAATATTAAGACGTTGACTGGCCTGGCTCCTCCAACAGAAATAGCAAATTATATGTTGTACTAAAAGTTTGAGAGCGGTCTTCAAAGAAAGACGAGGTTCTAAGCCATCTAGTTGGAGGTAAAATTAAAAACCAAAAAAAAAAAGCGAAATAATAATTATTATACTAAATAATATTTACACAAAATAATATTTATATAGCACTCTACATACAGTAGTAGCCATTCAAAATTTCCCAACTTTCCTTGATGGGCCCTTGGCTGCTCCCCTACAATTCCTTTTTAAACATCAATCTTTGTACTAAAATATTCTTTCTGTCATTTGTGGACATTAAGGTCTAAAGAGGAGCATCATCTCCTGGTCAGACACTGTAATTCAGTGAAAGGGTGGAGTCAGAGTAAAAAAATGCAAGAGGGGGGTCACTCCAATGGATGGAATTTTGCTGGGAGTTGGAGGGAAGTGGGCTGCCATTTGGCTGGCATTTGACTGGGAAGGGCCATTTTAAATGGCTGCCACTGAAGGTAGCTCTAAGTCCTACAAAAAACAAAAATAGAAAAAGAAATGTAAAACCAAAGAAAGCTTTTTATTGTCTGTTGAATTGCATGACCTTGAAAAGTCCTAAAAAGATGCAAAAACTGCAGCTGCAGTTGAGTTCGAGGTTTAAAAAAGAATTTTCCACTTTGTAAATGTTCTCATTTATATGTCTTTAAACCATGGATTTGCCCAGTTCAGTTTTTAGAACATATAAGTGGTAAAAAAGAATGGAGCTGAATGTTTATTCGCATACGATGCTAATAAAAAAAAAAAAGAGGAAGTAAAATAATATGCCCCAACCAATCGTCTTGATTGTGATTACTTAGCCTAAAAAGAATTTTGCAATAATCTCCATCAGTAGACTGAAACATTGCCGCACGCCATCTGCTGGCATCCATCCACTCTGCAGTTGAAATGCTAAATTGCTTAACTCAATTACTTATTTGGTCATCTTGCAGTAAACATACAAATGCTAAACTTTACTGACAAATGTAGCAAAAACTAAGTAAAAAACACAGAAAACAAAGGGTTTCATTATTTGTGACTGAATGGAAACAGAGTGAGCTATGAGAGTAGAAATTCAAAGAGTCATTCGAATTAAATTAGTAGACTTATAATCTACATAAGACTACAAAGACCAAGGCTTCCATGATTTAAGAGAAAGGGTTCTGAATGTCCTTCCATAAGTCATAGTGGTTTACTGTAGTTTTATACCATTAAGGAGCTATATTAGATAAAAAGGAAGGCTCAGTTATCTGATAATTTCATTTTTTTTTAAACACACACCATGCACACCTTTTTTTTTTTTTACCAAGTCTTTCACCACAGAAAGGTACATTCACACTAAGTGACATAACAGTTCATTTCACCTCCATTTTAGTCACAAAGAAGCCTTTGCAAAGGCCAAATTAATGAGAGTGATTATCTACCATCAGCTCTACTTTCACACAGTAAGAAGGGCTAATTCCCCTCTCCTTTATCCTGAGACATTGCCCTTCAAGGACCACATCTGATGGAAGCTGAACTGCAGTGACCCAGAATGACCTAGTTTCACACTTAAAACCTCAGTCTTCATCTCTAATTTGTGTGATTATGCTTCTCAATACCAGAGAACTCTTTGTTTGGAAATGTTGTTTGGGGGGTAAATTGATGAATTTACTAATGTTAAATTCATCAAGCAATATCCATAATCCTGAAACAGTAAAACAACAACAACAAAAAAAAGAATAAAAAAAACATTTAGGTGTCTTCCACTTTTAAGATTATCTAAAGGCGTATTTTTAACTTCTTATAAACCCTTTAAGAGGTGCATTTTCACTGCGGGTTGCAGGGGTCTATGACCTGACTTTCTACAGATTCCCCTTCCTGAGGCTGAGCAGCTTCTCTCCCTGCAGGAGTAGCACAGCTGCGAACTGGAAGCACAGCTCTCCTCCAACTGCAACAGTGGAGTCCAGAATGCGGTTTAAAACAGTAAAAGCAGACCAAAACGGCCCTGACCTCAGATTTTTTCACAGTGGCTGTGGTTACGGCCACACACTGCGACTCCAAACTGTGGAGGAATCGATTTTTCAATGAACTGCGCTAATTCAGATTCCAAAAAGATTCAGATTTTGATAACAACCTTTTATGCTACTGTATATAAAGACAAACAATAATTTAGGAATATTTCATAGCACAGTAAAATAGATAAAAAAAAACCTTCTCAGGTCAAAAAAAAGGTAGTGAGATGTCTTATAATATCCACACACACAATAAAACTAACATGGCTTCAAGTTGCAGAAGCATTTCTGCTTAATTTAACCTCTAAAACCAGAAATTAATGAACAACCCAGGGCATAAACAGATCTAATGAATGAATGAGCCTAACTACCTTTTTTATGCAATACAGGAGCTGAACGCAGTGTCTTTATTCTTCCTCCGATTCAAACCGAGTTGAACGCAGTGTTTCCTGAAGTGGAGACGGAGAAGAGCTAATTGCCGAACATAGGGCCCCAATTGCTGTTTGTCGAAGGAGCCGTTAGAAGCTGCCAGACCCGTGACTGCACCTGCCTTAGACGGAGACTGAGAGTAACCCCGTGGAGCTGCTGTTTGAAGCATTTGAGCTCCTGTTGGACGAACGTACTGGACTGAAGACGAGGTCTGCAGAAAACCGAACCGAGCCGAAGGCCTTCACTCCACCAAACCAAAACAGTAATATGATCCTTCCCCCCTTACCATCCCATGCTTAATAAGTGTTCTGCTTGGATGAACTATGGAAATAGGTAGTCGTGTTTGTGTTTTATTTGAAATAAGCTTTCTGATTCAAGTACTGATGGTTTCAAGAATTTAACCGAATGCTAATACTCACTACACAGACTGAACGAGCCAGAATGAGAGTCATGGGTACTTGTTGATGGCATTAAAAAGCATTCAATTAGAGTTGCTCATTCCTGTATAAAGCCTGACTTCATATTCTGTATTGCACACATATATTACCTTGAAAATAAGTACATTTTATTTAGCTGGACTGAATCAAAAAAAGGCTCTTTGGATTGTAAAGGTCACAGATTCAATTTATTTAATGCACACTAATCATTACTACAATGACTTCTCAGCTTACTTTATTACACTAATAGTGCCTTCTGCCAGGCAGAAGGAAACCCTGTAATTCACATCAGGTAGTTTGACATCAGGCCTTTAAGGAGCTGTTTAAGTTAGCGCCTTACATTAAAAGCCATGGCTAACAGAAATAAAAGGCAGATTAGTGAGAGGCCAACAGGAACAACTCATCTGGAATAAACTGCTATATGTGACACATACCAGAGAGTGGTCCTCTGACTACTTATGTCCTATAAAACCTGGAAAATAATCAAGCACACCCTGTGCACCTCAGCAGGATTTCAATAAACACCTACTGGGAGAGCTTGTTAGAATAATTTGGATTTTATTGGAGCTGTGACTATTTTATAAGAGCCGACCGAGTCAATCAGAACTGGAGAAAATAAAAATGGAGTGTAAGTGGCATAGTTATTTGATGAAATAATCCCTATATCATTAAATTTAGACAGATGTGAGATTTGACATGTCCTCCTCACTTTTTCAAGTCCGTTTTGGTCCCCAGCACTTTTTACTGTGCAAAAACAATGTTACCCTGCAGTACAACTACACTCGTTAAGCACTAAGACCAAGCGGAAAACCACAGCTAAAGCGGAACATGAAGCTAAAGCTTGCTTCCCTGAGTTTAGATTGCCCACAAGCTCCTGATTGGCCCTCATTCTTTTCTTGTGTGATTGGCTGTCACTGATGTCACTCCCGAGAAGCTCACTTTAACATCTGATGCAGCACTTAATCAGGTCCGTGATTGGACGGTAACAGCGATGAGTGAGTTAAGGAAACAAACACAGAAGATCTACTAGATAACATGCTGAACTTATAAGAGTTACAGTAGCAGCCATTCAAAATGGCCCTTCCCAATCAACGGCTTCCAGTCGCTGGAGTGACCCCCCCTTGCATATTTTTTTTACTCTGACTCCACCCTTTCACTAAATTATAGATTCTGACCAAGAGATGACGCTTCTCTTTGGATCTTAATGTCCACAAATCATGACAGAAAGGAATATTTTAGTACAAAGATTGAAATTGATTGAGATTGAATTTTAAAAAGGAATCGTAAAGTGCCAGCCAAGAGTTCATCAAAGAAAGTGGGGAAATTTTGAATGTCTACTACTGTATATTAAAAAGTACTTGCTTCAGCCCCACTTCTGAAATCACGTCTTAGGGGCCCCGTCACTGACACCTGATAGGCCCCCTACTCAATTGTAGACAAGAACGTCTCTTTGCAGATGTAATGGTGCAAAAAATTCCTCTTAAACCCACCTGATACTGAAGGGACTGACCGCACCGGACCTTATTTATACCGCAACACATGCCAGATATAATGGTGAGCCGTTTAAACACCGATAGCAAAGCAGACAGTGGTAATTTTAATTACTATGTTAATGACTTTGTATAGTTCATCAAACGGTTGGTAAAAAATAGACTCATATAATATGTTTCAAACCGCAATAAAGAACGATGTATTTGAGCATTTTATTTTTTACACAACGACTTGGAATTATGGGTAATCCAGAGTGATTAAAGCCATAACTGTTACGTACAACGTGTTAGCGAAGATGGATACCAAAAAGAGGTGAAATGAGTTTTTGGAACTTGGGATGTATGTACCATGTGGTGTGCTGTCACCAATGGTTCCATTCAAGGTGCACAGTCATTATTTGTCCGTGTGTGATGTGTGATCATAAATTACTGAGAAATGCATAATCGGATCTTCGTGGCAGATTCATGGAAGTGTCAGCGTATCCTGAACCTTTATTACATGTTGTACTTCATATGGGGCCCACCCAGATAATGTTGCTTACATTGTATCGTCGTATCATTACCCCATTGCTAGACATGTACATTCCCCCCAAAAAATAAAGAAAAAAGTCTTAGCTGTAGCAGTCATGCGACATTAATATTAGAAAAAATAAATATCCTAAAGGGTTCAGCCGTATTTGTAACAAATACAAATGATCAGACCAAGACAATTACGTCCTGAGGAGACTGGTGTGACGGTCACTCAGGGTGCCTTGGCCCCCGAATGCTCCCCAGCTGCTATACAATGGCAGCACTCTGCAACAGGGCGGATTAAATGCAGACATATTTTATTATAATCTACAAAAAAATGCAATACAAATTAACGACGATAAAGATAATTCCTAGGATTATATAACTGAGCTGCCATGTACCGACTTAACGATGCAGCCATGATCTTTTCTGGCAATCACCTAGAGCTGAAAACTAACAATATAAAGTAGATTTGAGCAGATGTTTTCACACTTGAAAAGCAAACTTAACATGAATTGGAGCTAGAAGCCCCTCAGCAGCAGAACCTTGTTTACACTGGCTGGAAAAAAAAAAAGGAAGAACCACAGGATTGAAGGTATCATCCGCCGAAGCGTTTGGTCTTTTACGGAGCAGAGCAGCTTTGAAGGAAGACGCAGGCAGGAGGTTTTCATCTCTTGGCTGACAGGTATATGTAAGTGCTGCCAAGAACCGTCTGAAAATATATATGTTTATCTTTCATTAATTCAGAATCACTTTAGGTTCATTTTGGTCAGACACCAACTTTATGAACGAAAAGGGTTTTAACAACTTGCCAAATGGTGGTTTTCAAAAAAGCATATAAGGAATTTATTTTTAGTAGCATTAAGTCTACCGGAGATCCATCAGCAACAAAAGGTTCAGGCAGCAGCTTAAAGCCATCAAGCTGCTGCCTGAGACCGAGCCAGACTGTTGATTTAACACTCTATGGAGTGAGAGGACGCATACAAAGGAGGGGGGGAAGCGGCATGATAGATGGACATATAAAAGTACGACAGGCTTCTGAAAGATTGTAACGGAGCAGCCTACCAGGGGAGATCCTCTGTCAGTTCACACTCCATCTACAGAGTCCGTGCGCTATTACAACAAGCTTCGGTTTCAGACAGAAAGAATCTGCGTAGCTATTCTCTGCATGCATGCAGGGCCGTGTATCAGTGAGGATAATAGGGTGTCTGTGAGCCTCGGTGTGTTAGCATGAAGTGGTCAGATCAAAGCGGGGAGGCAGTCATTCCCACCTGCTCTCATTAGTCTTAGGGTGGTAGGTACCACCTGTTTCTCAGGCTCTGGGTAGACCCCTAAAGACACTTTAAATAAAGAGCGGGGACAGGTCGGCAAGAAGGAAAACTGAAGAATCAATAATGCTGCTATGGAAGAGGAAATCTTTCCTCCTTAAAGCGTAGAAGGACGCGAGCTGACTGACAGATGGAACAAAAAGCGTTTAATAGTTAAAAAAAAATGCTTCTTTGAAAGAACTAAATATAATCCTGATTATAGGCCTGGAGGGATTCTCAGAGGACCAAATTCAAGAAGCATTCATAACCCCTCCTCCGAAATTATGTTTAAAGTGAGATTAAAGATCACTTTGTTGCCCCATTCCCACAGATCCTACGGTATGGAAAAGAGATCAGAACGGGAGGGGTTTATAGGGAACATCTTTAACATTTGCTCTGTTCACAGTGGGCTTGATTAAATGTAACATTTTAGGATCCCAGAGTTCTGAGAAGAGCATAAATCATTCTCTCGCAGCTGCTGGCGTGCCTGGGGAAAACACATGCTATTCCCCTCTCTCCCTTTCTCTCTGATCATAAGCCCACCCGATTTGTTGGTCTCTCAACTAATGAAAGTCATAGTGAGGGGGTGGGGGGGAGTGTTGGTAGTGGACACCTGCAGGATGCTGCTATTTGCAAGGTTCTGTAGAAGCCTTGGCCCCGACCTTTACGTCCTTCACTCTAATCTGCCATCTTATCCAAGAACACCTCGGTTTTTCCTGGCCTTCTGTAACCGTGGATACGAAGACAGACAGATCGAGGAAAACAGCCAGCCACTAATTCCCCAGCTAACTAAACGATTAACTTTGTCTTTACAGAGTAAAAAAATCTTGTTCTCATGTGAGGTTCTAATTACAATACAAACAATGAACTCCAAGTCCATTTTTTTTCTGAAATAAGTCTATTTTCTCTAGATTTGAACAGAAGAGTTCGAAAATTTGCCAAAGGAAAGAGATTATTTATGTGTAAAATAAGATACAAATACAACTCTATTATAGTATTTCAATTTAATCAAATCTAATTGTCATATTACAAAAGCATGAATAGTCATTCTGAAAGCAGAATATCTTATTTACCTGCTCAAATTTAAGGCAAATACTCTTATTTTAACACTTTTTTACTCATTTTCGATCACTTTTTGCAGCTTAAGAATTTGCTGACGGAGTAAGGTAAAGTACTAGCCTAGTAAACTAGCCCAACCCGCCAGCGGCCTAAATCATTTTTGCCTGCGAGTTGGTCTAGCCTCGATCAATGCCCCAGGACCTAGAACTGGTGGGCCAATCACAACGCAGAAATGTGTTTTGAATTTTTGGATGCAAAGTGGGCGGGGTTTTGAGGGCAGGACCACAAAGCTGCACGACGCGGGAGAAAGCACAACAAGGAAGATGGCAACAACTATTGAACAGTTCTCGTTTGACACAGCTCTGGAATCAGTTTTGGAAGAATTAGACTTTTCGTTGAAATGTGAGCAGGAAGAGGCTCTACGCTCATTCTTGTTTGAGAAGGACGTATTCACAGTTTTACCGACAGGCTGTTTGTTTACACTCCCCCACCAGCTTTCTGTTACTCTTCCTACGTCACAGTCAGTTGCGCTCATTGGTCAGAGCATCGGCCAATAGGCACAGACATGCTTTGAAAGACAACGGGTTGTTCTCATCAACAATCTTCCAATGTCTCATTCATTGGGGCCAGACTCAATTACACATTTAATCTCACATTTAGTCTGGTTTATCAGGCTAATAAAGTACATTTAAAAAAGGTAAAAAATGTCCCACATCCTGTCTGTTAAAAAATACTGCAATCATCTAATTCATCTGCTCAGAGAAAATACATTATATCCTTATTTTATCAGTTTTTGCAGTCTTGTTTCAAGTATTTAATTTTACTTTATTTTTCAGAGTAAAAACAAGCACAGAGCATAGCATAGAAAAGACATGAAGAAGGTAATTTCAGCATCAGTCTGGCCTTCGGACGTGTTCGCTTTATTAGATTGTCCCGCCCTGAACTCGATTAAATGAAAACACATCAGGCCCGATCTGCAGGAGTTCTGCAAGCGCGTCAGGACTCTCTTTAACCACCAATCCAAAACCCCAACCCACTCCTTTCATTTTCTAAGTAAACTGGAATTCTGTTTTAAGTCACCAGTAAACAAGCAGACAGAAAACAGATGTCTGCCCATATACCGCTTTTAATAAAAGCATTTACACTTTGAAGAAGATTAAGTTACTATTTAAATGTTGCTCCATAAACTGAGACCATCCTTGCTTTAACACGGGTCATTTCTGTCTGATTACCAGTACGTCACAGAGGGACTGATACAAGTTCAGACATGCATGCTGCAAATGTGGATCAGATGTAAATATATGTAACCTTTATTTATGCAGGTAGATCTCACAAAGATTAAACTTTTTTTTTAAGAGAGGGACATCAGAACAGGAATGTTATATCTAAAGGCATCCCAGAGATATCAACTTTTCCATGGTTCAAACAAAGAGAAATGCAACGAAAGGGGAAAACGGCCTCTGGGATGAATTAAAGGAACCATCAGAAAAGTGCTGGCGATTTCCAGAGCCTGTCACAACCTCTAAGAAATGAGACAACGCAGATCGCACAAATAGAAGCAGAGGTGAAACACTAAAAATAAGCCTTCTCTCAACTTATAACCAAAAGCAGTCAATCAAATTCACCAAAACATGGTGGAAAAAGATGAAGGTTCGTCTGATTTGTTGCTTGAAAAGTAAAAAAAACTATGTTTAAAGACTGCTGATAAAATTATCACATTGACTAGTAAATTTAATTTGTCTTTTAAAAGAAACAAAAAATGTATTTTATAAGAATTGTGCCGTGAGGCTAAAGTAGAACAGGCAGTGAAAATCTATTCACATTTCCTCCTACTGGTGTCCTTTGTTTTTTTGTTTAGAAATGTTTTTCTTTTATTTTCTCACACTAGGCCGATCTTAGGTATCTACTCCACTACCTACACTTAAGCTCATAATTGGCCCTATGAGTCGGAGCCTTTTAGGGTTTTTTTTCTCTCCCACCTTTCACCTCTGGCAGAACGAGGCGTTACATCTATCATTCCATAAACATTTCCCTGATAGGCTTTCAGTCCGCTCTGGTCGACAGCAGGGACTGCGGCACACACCAAAGTCTTTGATGTGGATCTTAAACGGCACAGAGAAACCAGACCTTTCAGTGGACAGAAACGTTCCAGCTCATCTGTTCGCTGCTCCATCAGTTCATGAATTGACAGATCTGTACCGAATAAATCGACCAAGTATGGTGAGAAAACCGACCGACAACATCAACATAAAATGAGGCTTAGTAAGAACTAGTTGAAAACAGCTCACTATAGACATACACAACATGAGTGGAGTCAAATCAACTGTAGATCTAGATATAGAGAATCCCTATAGCAAAAAAAAGGATTTGGAGAGAATGAGAAAGATCCTTCAAACAAAGAAGATTAGAAAAAAGATGCTTAGAAGGACTGCAGACCTACTCTGTTTAACATCTGCTGGGGATATAGACTCAAAGTCCGACTTCATCAACTTCATCTTCTGTCTCACTCAGTCTCCTCATGCTCCTTTTCAGTCTGCTTTGTCTTTATGGCAGGCTTTAATATCTTACATTTTCTATTGAGTTCATGAGGTACTAAATCAAAGTAATAATCTGAAACTATCCAATATCATCATTTAGCAGATTTCATAAATCTATTTAATGCCAGTGAAGCTTAACCACCTCCCTGTCATGTTTCAGAACTCAAATGTTTGCTGTTGCTACAAAACAAATCCATTTAATGACTTTTCTCGCATCAACCAAACTTTAAACTGAGTTTGTTTTCCTTCCCCCTGGAAAGTTTTTTAATCAATAATAGGATCCCTGCTAAGACCCGTCTTCCCACATCTAAAACAAACTCCTCTTTGGCTCTGGATAGCGCTTCTTTTACCTGAGTTCCTGCAATCTTCTCCTTGCTGAGGTACTTGAACAGAAAACGCCAGCAGGTCCGGCGCCAATAAGGATTCAGGCTTGCGAATCTCATTAAGCCAGCGACTCGTATGAAGTTCTTTGGTGTCAGACGGGCCCTGAATAAGTGGAACCAGCTTCTCCTTTACGCCCTCCTCTGAACCTAAAAGACAAGGGTTGAAGGTAAATCTCAATTCTCAGATTTTCCCATATCTGAGGTTTTAGCAACAGCTGGCATCACACATACTAGTCCACCTTTATTTAAATATATATAAAAACACAATCGGATTGCCGAACCTTCTTTCAAAAGTTAGAAATAACTCTTATATCTCTGTATGTCACAGTTCGTTAGACATTAATACTCAACAGTTTTTCATTCCAACTCCCAGTAAAAGTAATAACTGAATCAAATTGAACATCTCTGATGTAAAACTACATTATTTTTGATTGTATAAAGGCTTCAATAGTTAATAGTTGATTTTTTAACCCTTCTTAAGTTGTTTTTTTGATGACTGCTATAACAGGTATGAGTTTGTTTACATTTGCAGGGTTGGTGGCACACACTCCCAGTAGAGAGTCCCTGTAGAAGCCTGAATGCAAACTACAAATAGAAAGACCATAAAGATTGACCTGCAACTACTGTCCTGTTAGGCAACATCATTATTATTTGTCGTCCTTTGTGTCACTAAACCCTGAGGGGTCATAGCAGAGGGCTGCTTACACTGAGTCTAGCTCTGGTTCTGCTGATAAAAAGGGAGCTTTCCTCCCCACTGTCACTACATGCATGATAAATATTAGGGATGCACGATATTGGGATTTTGGCCGATATCCGATATGCCGATATTTTAAAACTCATGTAGCCG
>NW_015151382.1:43184-45339 GCF_000732505.1 Cyprinodon variegatus | reverse complement strand
CGGCTACATGAGTTTTAAAATATCGGCATATCGGATATCGGCCAAAATCCCAATATCGTGCATCCCTAATAAATATGACTGTTGCAAAGTCAACAATTGCAGCTGACTGAAAGTCAACCACAGGATGCAATCAGCTGGGTTTCCTTAGATGGGAAACATTTAAGCTACTAGTCTGGATGATCTAATTTTATTGTCTATATAAAATGTCTAGACATGGTGTGTGATGTGAATTATAAATAACCTAAATTATTATTAAGGTTGCTTTAAAATTAATCAGGTAGAATATAATAAACATGCAGCTTGTTCAACGTTTGGGTGAATGTGGTTCCAGTGCAGGGGTCCAAAGTGCGGCCAAAGGGCCATTTGGGCCCCTCTTTAGGTGGGCCCCATCAGTAAACAAATCAATTTGGTTTGCCCGTTTAGGCAGCTGATGATGCAAAAATAATAATTTCTTTCAAAAACAACCGAAAATTTCATAAAAACCCTCTTAAAATGTAAAACATGATTTAAAACATTATTTTAATGTTTTCGGTCTTGTTTTGCTTTTGTTTAATTACAATGAGGTCTATTTAAGGTGGGAAAATAAAGCAGGAGTGAGGCATGTCCTTGTTGCTAATAAGACAACAAATCTAGAAAAACAATGGTCACTGTGCTGTGGTTTATTTTTTAATCTGGCAAACGTGCAAAACTCTACGATAGCTGCAATAATTGGACCCTCATTTGATTATTTTGTTAAAATATTGAGTGATCAATTCAATGCTCAATGAGTTTAAAACAAAAATAAGAGAATTTATGAAATCTTTATGAAAAATTAATGCTTTCAAAAAGTTTGGACATTGCTGCTGTGTTCTGAGGAGCTTTCAGAGGTCAGAGGGCAAGTCCTAAATATATTAATTCCCTCCATCTATGACCAACATGCTCAGTGCAAAAACAGTCTCAGCTGCACAGAAACGGGGTCATCCCCTGTTGTATATGAAGTAGTGAATTACTTTATTTATGCATTTTTCTATGAAAGTCATATTATTTTAAGTTTTCAAATTTATTACACACCCTTTTATCTTTAAATGTTTCTATAATTTCAGCTGTGTTAAATCCAATCTAACCAACATCATGTGTGTTTTTTGAACTTGTGAACTTTTGGCTATGACACGATTTCAATAACATCCGTCCTATCAAAGACGTGACCACATCCCAACGGCGGAGCCCTCGGAGAAAACAGCAGCTGAATCATATAGCTGGAAAGGAATCAAGATAAAGCATGAACTGAAGAAAGAAAGAAAGAGAGAGGGGGGATAGAGACAGAGTGGAGCGTGTAAAAGTATGACTTCAAGAAAGTAAAGGAAGAGTCTAGTCTTTCTCACTCTTTCCCTCCTACACAAGCAGTAAAGTTTTAACAGGGCACAGCTGTACACACCTGGGGTCCTGGCGCACACTTTTACAGCTCCCACAGTTCCCGAGGCACATTTCACCATTGAGCGGCTGCAGAACTTCAGCTCCAGATTTTGGACCAAGCCCTCGAGAGTCGGTGACGGGCCTGGATATTTCACACCTAATAAAAAAAAGCGGAATATGAAATGCAGTCCTGCAACTTTAAAAAGCTTCTTATGTGGCTTTTCTAGTATGGAGTGAATTTTGTTCCATTATTATTGCAAGCAAAGAGCATGTTTTGTAAATGGATATAAAAACAAATAATACAATCCAGAAATAAAATTTTGAAGTTCTTAATCAAGAGAAGGGGAAAGTAACCATCTCATTTTCTCTAATTCATTTCTGATTTGTTTCAGCTATTCTTTTACATCTTACAAAAAATTTGATGTTATCTTTTTAACTTCCCGTTTTTGCATTAGTTTTACTTATTGCATCGTCCATTCACTTTTACAGCCCAATACAAAAATAGTGTAAACGTCCAAGCAGTCCAATAGGAATGCATCTGCAGAACAAAGTAAAGCCCGTCCCAGAAGAGAAGAGAATATAATCTGTAAAACAAATAAGGAAAAGAACAAAATTCGCAAAAACTTAATAAAACAGAAAAAAAACAATTCAAATATAATATCTATAAAAAACAAACTTTTTTAAAATGAAAATGTTAATTACAATAAAGTCAAAGAAAACAGCAATGTTAGCCTTAAAACTTTTTTTTTTTAGAATTCTAAAA
>NW_015151382.1:14613-43128 GCF_000732505.1 Cyprinodon variegatus | reverse complement strand
TATTTTAAAATTTTGATTGCATTAACCTGGTCTATGGAGTCCTATGTTATCAGGCATCTATCTACATCAGGGGTCACCAATGCGGTGAGGGGAGTCTTCTAAATAAAGAACAACCCACCAGTGGGCTAAGTTCGAATTTTTATTTTATTCTGTTGCTCCTTTTTTTAATCATTTATAGGGCGACAGTGGCGTTGGATGTAGGAATTTGCCCTGAAATCGAAGGGTTGACGGTTCAAGCCCCGACTCAGACTTTCAGTGTTGTTGTGTCCTTGGGCAAGACACTTCACCTGCATTGTCTACTGATGGTGGTCAGAGGGCCCGGCGGCGCCAGTGTACGGCAGCTGTGGCTACAATGTAGCTTGCCACCATCAGTGTGTGAGTGTGTGCGTGAATGAATGTAGTGTAAAGCGCTTGGGTCAAGTCTCCCAACTTGAATAAAGGCGCTATATAAGTACATGCCATTTACCATTTACCCATATAGAGATTTCAAAAATGACAATGTCTAAATAAACTTAGAAATTAAAAGAAAAAATAAAAATATGTTGATAATAATGAACAAAGTTTAGGCTAACGCTAACCCTTGCAGCTCATGGGTCAGTAATGGTCACCCTTCCTAAGTCTCGGTACCCTTGAAGTGGCCCTCAGCCTTAAAAAGGTTGGTGACCCCTGATCTACATTTTTAACTGACATTGTTTAGTTAATTAATTGTTGTCTCAAAGCCACTTTAGTGCTGCCCCAAGTGGTTTAACCATTTTACTGCATTTTAAAGGGTAAATGCTGGTTCAGGCTTTCATCAGTCATAAATGTTTTTGCCGCCATAGCCCTAAATTCACGTATAAATACATCTCTGCAAATGTAACGGGTCATCCTGTCCTCTGCCATCTCTTTAGCGCTAGCTTCAGGCATCAAAAAGGCGGATTTATACTAAGAAACCAGGTCGTCTGCGTGTGTGTTTGCAGTGAACACATATATTCCCCGCCCCTTCTGCAGACACTCTGCTGCATCTCTCCAAAATTGTAGGTGACCGCAGACAGTGCTGAAGACAGGAGGCCGCTGATTGGTCAATTCTACATCTGTTGCACATGCACACTATGCACATTTCCTGTTTGGTACCTTACCGGTTTGTTTTGTTTGTATGACCGCCATTGTGGAAAACGACTCGTGAAGACGGACCAGCTAGAAGAGCGAGGTGCACAACAACGCTGGGACCCTTTTTCCACCCGGATCCTTGCTCTTTTTCGCCCTCATGTCCCTCCGTTGTCGCACAAACCTGCCCCCACTTCCTCAACGCCTCGGCCGTATCTAGACCCACAGCTAGTTAGTGATCGTCCCTCTTGCATTGTAGCGTGAAATAAAATAGCGCAGACCACGCTTCAATACTGGGCATAAATCAAAAATATCTGCGACAAGCTCACTGCTACTCACTGCTGTGGGAGGATAACCAGCCCTAAAAGGCTCCAGCCTGCTAGGCTACACAAAACCTCTCTCCACTCCTGGTCTAGAAGAGGTTAAAAAATCCTTTACTTCAAATGAATTATTCATGGCCTACTAATAAGTTACCCTCTACTTACTTCCCATTCTTTACTCAGGCTAAGCTAGATTCTACTTTGTCCAAGAGAGCCTGGCTGCAGACCTGCACTGTCAGGGCACTTCATTGCAGACCTGAAAACAGGGTCTCCAGCACTGTTAAAAGGAGATGTTTATACCGGGAGTTGTTTTTGAACCATTCGGGAATAATGTGCAGCACATATTTGCTGCCGGATTAGAGTTAATGACAGTGTTAAACTAAGCATAGGAACAGTTCAAATTGTTCAGTACGCAAAAATCCTCATAGGAGAGCCAACCTCCACTGTCGTTTAACAAATGTCTTAAAGACCAAATAACCTTTTCCATGCAGCAATCCAATCCACTTATTTCTATGTAGCACATATCTATAGTTCCAGATAGGAGCTTGAGCTACAAACCGACTCTTTTTTTTTTATGTAGATTTTATCAGATTTGTTTTGTAGCTTCTGGATTATTTGACAGATGAACTAAAACAATAAAACAACTTCAGTGTTAAAGCACTGCACACAGGAAAAAAAATCAGAGTAAACATAACAAAACTGACTTCATTTAACAACTGGTTTCCTGCCAACTGTTCTGTACAAATAAGGCGATAAGCGGCGCTGCGTACGGCTGAAGCAGAACTCTGGCAAAAACGTAAGAAAAATCAGAAGATATCCTTATCATTTCGCTCATATCAGAGGTTTCAACTCAAATCGGCCAAAGCCATAAATATCGCAGTAACAACATTTCTGAATCCTGAAAAAGATGTCGGTTGGTTCGGCTGCTTTACGGTACTTTAGATAACAGACAGAATAATAGAACAGAGATGTTTCTAAATGATGCACTTAATTCTCTATGAGTTGACTGGTTGGGATTTTCATCCAGTTATCATAAATAATATAAAAAAATGAGATCTGAATAAAAAGATTCTGGGATTAGGTTTTTCTTTCTGTTTTAAAGACTTTCCCAAAAGATGCCTGACGTCAGATGATTTGCTTTCTAACATGAGAGGCTTTGTTTGGAATGGAGGAATCAAAGACAGAAAGCTTTGCAGGGGAAACACCAGGATAACCTGCAAGTAATGGACACACACTTCAGAAAAGGATAGCAGACATATGGGTGGAACACTAAGTAAAAAAAAAAAAGTAGAGGTTTAATTTGAAAAAGGAAGGTAAAAAGGAGGAAAGTATAAATATTGTAGGATTGGGACATTCCAGAAGTGATTGAATGCGATACATTTACCTCATTGAACTGTTTTAGTCCAGGACGAAACGACAGCAAACATCTGATGAAACTTCCTCTCGGGGGTTTCAGTGCATTTTAACTGTAGTTTAAATATATTTTTATTGCAAGCACGCAGAGAAGGATGGCAGGATTTAAGTTGACCACAAATACCACACTTAACCGAGGGAATTGCTGGAAATTGCTAAAATCCCTAACCACTGACTTCCCTTCTCTCTCTCTTTCAGACAAATTACCAATCAACCTCTTCACCTGCTGTCTGAGAGGCCCTCCCCAACCCCAGATGGAAGATGGTAATGTTGAAAACCAAGCTGGAGTCTCTCTGCCACACTTTAATATACCTGCAGGTCAAACGGAGCAGATCTGCACGCCGCTCTGTTTGCTCATTTAACAGCTACCAGTCTGTTTAGGACAGAACCGGGTGAAAGACGTTAATGTCTTTCTAAAGGAGGTTAGGTTTTCTAATCATAACGTAATACAGCGCATACATGAATTTGATGAATAAGTCAGCAGCTAGTAATAAAGATGTTTTAAATCTCTCACATGTGGATAACTAAGAACATTTCTGTTTAAGCATTTATGTTTTCAGGATGATATAACGTTATCATCAACATAAAGCCATTACTTTTGTCAATAACATGTACTGTAACACGTTTTTCTGTTTAAAAAAGTCGGTTACTGTTGCCCTAGGGTTCCTTATTCTTTCACTCACCTGCAAACTTGGCATCAGGTAATTGGAGATTAAAAAAAAAAAAAATCAGTTAATGTGTTTCCCTCAGCAGGGTGTCTTGCTACTGATTAGCCAGTTAAATGTGTCTATGCTACGAAGAAATTTACGCTGATATGCTCATGTTTCATCAGCATATTGGTCCTTTGTCCAGCGTATTTCGCCACAACTGCAGGTTACACTGAAAGTTGTCAAAATTTCACTGAAATTAGGCCGATGTAATGGCCGCAAATGAGCATAACGGTCGCAGAAATGTTGTTTTAAAACACATTTACTGCTGCAAATATACCCAGGAGAGTGCTGGAAAAACGTCAACTCCACACCCTTTAGTCATCGACTTCCAGGCAGGTGAACACAGGTGCTACCGTCCCTCCAGTAGACAGAGAGCCAGCTTCCAATTCAATTCAATTCAGTTTATTTCTATAGCGCCAATTCAAAACACATGTCACACAAGGCACTTTACAGTTCACAAGATCATCCAGTCAAATAGATTCAAAGCTTTCTATCTAAGGAAAACCAGTTAATTGCATCAGCTCATTGACTCGAATGCAATCCCTCACACTAAGCATGCTTGTAGCGACAGTGGAGAGGAAAAACTCCCTTTTAACAGGAAGGAACCTCCAGCAGAACCAGGCTCAATGTGAGCCGCCCAATTTTGAAAGCAGCGGTGAGGTAATCCAGTTCAGGAGCATTTTCGGGTTAATTTAGCCAAACCAATCGATGGTCAGAGGGTTTTTCTACCCAATAAAACGCAGCATTGCTGCCTTACTGCAGTTGCAGGTGGATCAGAGCAATGTCTTTGGGTCAATCTAATAGGTCGCAGATGGAGCAGAGATGCAAGCATCAACTCCAACTTGGAGACAAGGTTGAAAGAAAAAGGAGAGGGCTTAATTAGCAAAGAGAGGAAAAAGAAAGATTATGTTTCTGAGGCACACCTTAGTGCACCTCATTACCACTAGCTTAGAGTAGGAGAGACAACCTGATAGGAAGGAGTAGAGCGGGGGGATAAATAGAAGAGAGACGTGGCCGGTAACCGAGACAAACAGTAGTGGATTTGCTTTCCCCCCCAGCACTACAGATACCTGCTGTAAATACATCACTGTGTGATGTTATGGTAATGGACGACCTCTCTCTGCTTCCGTAACAATGCATTTCCGATGAGTGTGTTTTTAGAGCAGTTGTATTTATTTCAATGTCGAAAATGTTAATGTTGAAAACTTTATTTAAGATGGTTTTGTACAGCAACAAACTGGACATCAGTAAGGGCATTTGTAAGGACTTCTGTTTTAAAAAGTAAATTAAAAGTTACATGTTACAGTAACAGAGCTGATGAAGTAATTAGTAAAGTTAACAAATTACTTTTTTACACTAACTAGCACAACGCTGGTTATGGCCTTATGACAGGCCTCTTGTTCCACTGGAAACGGGTAAAAAGCACTATAATCATGACCAAAATACCACTGAAGGAGTTACAGGGATTCACAACCAGTTCTTTAGTCTGAGCTGCAGATTTCAGATGAAACAGGAGCAAGAGACTCTGAACAGGCATAAACACACAACTGTAGGCTTTACGGAACATGAAGATGGCCAAACAACAGGCAGCCATGTTCCTATGATGAAATGTATTATTTTAATCCTTCCCTTAATGCGTTCTATGGGATTTAGATCCAACAGGAACATTATTTTTCAGGAAGAATCAGGAATCTGAGAAATAAGTGTGTTTCTGTTGAAAGTCACCATCGTAAATACAATAACAGAAAAAAGACAAGAAAGCAAAAATAGTTCAAGTTTTTAAGGTTATGGTCTTAAAGGAGAAGTCGGGTCAGCAAAGAATAATTAATGGATCGTTATTTATACCTAAAACTAATATGTTAGCGGTGATTTTATTGAATTTAGCATTAATCAGTATAAAAATAAAAACAATTCTTGTAACGATCATTTGCTCTGTTCGAAAACCTGGGATGCGTCCTTAGAAGGCCAGATTCGAAGGACGATTACGTCATAGCGCGGCGCTGAGGTCTGGTCGGATTTAGCTGTAAAACTCGCTAAAGGGTAGACCTGTTCAAATCCACAGCCAAAACTCTTCCGGTCTCCTTATTTTCAAGGACTTCGAAGGACCCAGTCTAGGTAGACCGCATCCTTGGAGGATACAGCCCAGGATTTCGAACAGAGTCATTGAGTCCGTGAGCGGCCATTTTGGCCCAAATATACTAACACCTCACTCCTGCCATCTTCAAGCAGTGACGTCACGGTGCGTTAAGCGCCATTCTCCCCGCTTTACAAGCAAGATCAATGGGACCTACAAGACACATCTGCAATCAACAGCAATTATTGAAGATTTCCAGAGGACTTCACCATTGAAATTCACCAGATCTATATACATCAGGTAAAAGTGAAAACAAGAATTGTTATTTCACCTTTCCGATTCATGGTCGTCCATGAATGGGTTCGCCGTTTGATTTCCGACTTGAAGAGCATGGATTTGGCATCAAACTTTTGGCCAGAGAAAAAACACCTAATATGTAGCCAATATTTGGAAGAAGAATGTTTTCAAGATGACTTGGATAATAACGCGTTGTGACAAACACCTGATGCAGCACTGGGACTTGATCAACAGCCGATACCGCACCGTGACGTCACAAACCAGTAGGTGGCAGTAGTGTTCTTTGACGAACATGGATGCCTCATTTAAAGCACATTCAAATGAAAATTATCATTTATTGAACAGTATGTAACAATTTAATATTTAAAGTAGTTTGAATTCTGCATATGACCAGACTTCTCCTTTAAACGTCTAGATCAGCTGGTAAACAGCCTGTTTTCGCTTAAATGGAGTTATTTAATAACTGGCCTCCACTCTGCTCTTTCCTAAATACTACCAGGGGTATCACTTTAACACGCCCCCTCTGCCCACGTAGATCCCCCAAGGCCACGGTGCACCTGCTGCGTCGGTAGTTGCTGTAATGTGGGGGTCTCGAAAATCTTTAGTCCAGCTGTTGGACTATAAAAATGTGGGGCGCACAGGAAGAGTGAAAAACACAAGGGCTGGTGATTTTGCCAGCTTGAACAATGGTATTCTGTGTGACTTATGTGAGCAAGGTGCGTGTGCGTGTAACACAAGCAGACATGTGCCTGTTTGTTTCGGCCCGTTATTCGGTGACCCAAGTGAACGTATGTATGGTGCTGTTAGCCATCAAGCAAGGGGCAGGTGCAAGAAGTGCATAAACACACAGCTAGGGGTCAGAGGCTACAGCTCTCCATCAAACAGAAAGAAGGCAACTGCTTGAGCAAAAGGAAGTCAGTAAAGCATTGACTAATTCATAGAAATAAAGGAAAGACAGTATGGACCACTTCCAGTCATTAGTTAAGAAGTTAGATATATTACGGTATATATTGGTTCGTACAAGTTTATATTAAAACCATTTCTTACTAGGAGGACTGTAATGAGTACAGAGAAAGAAATCTGTGAGCTTCCTTTGTTCATAAAACCATCGGCAAATGAGTTCCACTCATGGCTGGATAAAAGCAGAATGACTGACAGCCCCTGCATAGTGTCATCCTAAAATCAATCAGTCTCCCCTCACCGTCAGCTTTTACTGAAGTGTCCGGAGAGTTTTTACATCACGTTAGGGACCCGAGGAGTCAGTGGCAGACTTTTAAGAGCAGACCAGGAGCTCTGCTAATACTATTTCCCTCTTATGCACTCTTTCCACACAGCTGTCTTCCAGGCCTCACTGCTGGCACAAAAAGTGCATTAATGCAATAATGCACTAATGATAAGCCAGCTGCGGGGGATGGTAAACAACCACAACAACATCTATGCTCATGTTTTCCTCTTTGACTTGTTTGTGCTTTCTATAATCACAACTATGTGTGGAAAGAACACACCACATAAATGAGTTGTTCTTTTTTCCTCTGTTTCTCATCTGTAAACTTCTTCAGCGCTCCTCTACACAGCACTCCTGACGCCACCAACTTTAAATGAAACAAATCAAAGGTTTATATGTTTACTTATACAAACTTGATAGCTTGAGCAAAGTTGATCTACAAACCGGGTGCAAGTTGTACTGGAGATCTAAAATAAGCAGGACAGCAGGTGCAAACTTTTTACTTTGCTTGACTTTATGAAAATGCAGGACAACATGCTAATCGCTCAGTATTAATGGGAGGAGGATATGAAATTATTATTCTTAACCAGCACTACCTTAGGTAAGATGCAGGGCTGAGACAATTAGACTGATTGTAATTATTAATTAAGTTTATGAATTAGTTTAATAATCAAGTAATCCAGTTGCATCTCTGAGCCTTGGATTGCTTTTACATGTTTTTGCTCTTTATAATATAAATGTACTCTACAGTATGTGCATCCCTATTCTTTGCAAAGAGTCCAGAGTTTTTTAGTCAGAAAGCAAAAATATGTAGGGGTGTGGGAAATAATCATTTTGGCGATATATCGTGATATTCGGCTGCCCAAGAAAGCCCTGTGGAGCCCTTTAACTGTGCCTGCAGCACCATATCTGTATTTGAGGCAGTCACAGTGGAAAAAAACCCCAAACAACATGGATAATAATACCTAATCAATATTTTCTAATGAAAATATACAGCACTTGCTGTTTTATCTCATCATTTGATTTTGATAGCTGGGGAAAATATGGCAATATATAGTGATACTGCAATATTGTGATAATATCGTATCGTGACTCAAGTATCGTGAAATGTATCGAATCGCAACACTCATGCCAATACTCCCCTCTAAAAATATGTTAAAATAACTCAAAATATTTGATTTAGCAGAATGTTATATTCTGTTTTAACTTTTAATCTAATTAACTACTTCCTACATTTAGGTTTTCAGCTCAGAGTCAGAAAAAAATAAATCTACTTTGAATCTGTAGCAATAGCATTGCTCAAATCTACTTTTAGTTTAACTTTATACTTTTATAGTAATAACTAAAGACCTGCTTTCAACTAATATTGATTTTAATCTCAAAATCTTAAACCTGGTTTTTGCTTGATGAGTCCGCCAGGCCGCAGTTTCTGTGAAACACAGGAATATTTGTAACTACACTGATGGATCTGCGTGTAAAATCACGGTGGACAAGCAACAGCTCCTACCGGTGAGGGTTCTCAATTAACATCCAGAGACATTTTATGATTGATGACAAGTAGAGGCTCTGAAAATGTGGGAAACAGCTGAGTTTTATGCTTCTGTATGTACTGTGGTGTTGTACGATTGCCCAGTCGGGACAGAATATTAGGTACGGGGGGGAAAAGTCGGACAGTGTATAAAAACTGCAGACGAATCCGCACGACTCATTTTCACATGCGTAAAGCATCACTGAGCCTTTTTACGCAACGCACCATGACCCCTGGAGAAAACCTAAATAACTTCCAGTTGAACCAAATTTATCCTCAATGGACTAGAAATAAATTATAGCTAATTACTAATAGGTATGAAGAATCAAGCTCAAACAAAGGTCAGTTTAAAAAGATCAAAACTATGAAGGTTTGAGAAGGTGAATAGGGACTAAGATGATGAGCACTAGCATACAGTACAGCGGCAGAGAAAATAGGTTCCTCTAGTACTGCAACGGCTTCATGCATATAAAGAAACAGCAAAGTCACAGAGTTGATCACCTACCGTTCAGATTACAAAGTGTATCAACACTAACTTATTCTGAAAGAAATAAATCAGGTTTGTTTAAATTCAAGCTTCATTCCAAAGTTATTGTTTTAATAACTTTGCAGTATCTGATGGGAACATTGGCACGAGGGAGCGCATTATGGCCAAACCCTGATGTGGAGGTTAAGATAGAGAAGCCGGAGCGCTACAGCCTCGTAGTTTGGCAGAGAGCCTAAAGCAACGAGGGGGCTGACAGAAAAAGCAGTAGACGTAGACAAGTTGGGTAGCCTGAAAGCAGCCAGCTGAGCCATTAAGTGCTGATGCAGAAACAATAACTGTCTCTCTTAAGTCAGGAGGGGCTGCAGTAGAAGCAGTAAGCAGGAGCAGGTCTGCTGGCGTCGAGCCCAGAACTGACACACAGCAGAGATGCAGACACATGCAGGGAAAGTGGGACAGGAAAACAGACGAGGCACACCAGTAGTGGTTTGTCCTGAAGTTAGAGCAGTTCTCATCAGGGCGCTGCATTTTCAACATCCTCTATTATGCTACAGTCTATTACTACAGTTGAAACGGGTATCTATCCAGCTTTATTTCATTCTTATGGATTATTGAAGAAAAAAATGTAATTTTGCAACTTTTATCGGCTCAGGTGAGAAACGGCTAATGAGACAAGAACCTAAGGCAATTATCCCAAACTAAAACAAAGATCTGCTCCTAGAATATTGATATTTCATTTAAAAATTCATTCGGTTGAAGACGCATCAAAACGGTAAACTTTTTCCTAACCAAGAAAAGTGTTGCCAGGCTTGGCTGAGCAGACCGAATAGTCTGCAGAAAAAAACAGAGCAATCCAATGTTTAGAACAATCACTGCAATAAAGGCGGTGATGGGGTCTAAGTGCCGGTGGTAGCACAGGCTGGAGGTCTAGTTTTTATAATTTCCATCCCTTCCAGGTGTTTGCTGCCTTTTTTGTCCGTCCACTAAAGCAGTGACACATGTTCTCCCTGCATTCAAGCGGTGGTTCTCTCTGCCACTGAATTACCACAATTAAGGAGTCTTCATGCGGAAGCAATTTGGCAAACACTAATGTGCTGAGGCAAGGTTTGGCAGACAGTGGGGTGGGACTGAGGAGTGGGTACGGGGGGGAAACCAGTCTAGAGTCGCAGAGTGAAAGGTAAAAATGAGAAACAACATAGAGAATCAAAAAAGGAGAGAAAGATATTTTGATGCCTAGTAGATCCTTCCCAGTCTGCCATTTCCAGATGGTTAATTAGCCAGTTAGTTGCTTTCCCCATGGAGCAGTGGGTAGCACTGTTGCCTTACAGCAAGAAGGTTCCAGATTCGATTCCCCGTCTGGGGCGTCCTGCATGGAGTTTGCATGTTCTCCTTGAGCATGTGTGGGTTTTTTCCGGGTACTCCGGCTTCCTCCCACAGTCCATAAACATGACTGTTAGGTTAACTGGCTTCTCTAAATTCTCCTTAGATGTGAGTGTGTGTGCGAATGGTTGTTTGTCCTGTTTGTCTCTGTGTTGCCCTGAGATGGACTGGCGACCTGTCCAGGGTGAACCCCGCCTCTCGCCCGTAGACAGCACCCCCAGCACCCCCGCAACCCCTCTTGGGATAACAATGATGGAAAATGGATGGATGGATGGGTGATCAGCCAGTGGTAGGACAGAATAGTACAGCTCATAGTCCCTCATTACTTAGGCTATGTTCATACTGCAGGCCTTAACGCTCCAATTCCGATTATTTTCAGAAATCTGATTTTTTTTATGTGTGTTTGTTCCCATTATCTTTAAAATCTGGCCTGTGCCTGACTTCAGTGTGAACCATTTTGGCTCTAACCTGACCTGCCTGATCATTAGAACAATAAAGCATCGTCATACACAGAACAACGGTGAACATGGAGAAATAGGTGTTCAATTTTAAGGGGAGAATAGAAGCCACAATGCAAAAAAATGAAATCTAAATAAGGATTTTTTTTTTCTTAAAATTACAGCATTCGTTTTTGAATTGAAGAGGAGGGACACTTTGCCAATGGAACAAGACAATTTACATTTAAAATATGAAAAAAATTGTTGTTATTTCAAGTGCATATTATCCGATTATCTTATTTTATGAGTAAAAATGCTCATTCCATTGTCAAATCATGAGGGTAAACATACAATTTAAGACATTTTGACTTATTTCTTGACTGTTTTTGCAGTGCATTTATTGTGTCATAAGGTGCTGCCTGTCAAAGGCACAAATAAAAGGAGAGTTTAACGTTTTAGGGCGATCTGAGGCTATTTAGGCGCTAGAAACTTTCTGTATATTGAGATTCAACCACCAGTGGTTTTAAAAACTTGACAGAAGCCAAGTTTGTTTAGAACTTTATCATGTGAAGAAAACCTTTTTATAATGTATGTTAGACCCTCTCAGCCCTGCAGGTGTGAGACTGGATGCTGTCCAAAATATTAGACACAGAGGCAGATCATCACCTGCTCAATAACCCCTGCAGCATTTTAAAGCTTTTTTCTTTGAATACTTTGAATACAATAGTTAAAATCCAAACCATTTACCTTATCTTATAGTTCCTATAAACCTTTGATTTAATCCTAAATAAATTTTAAGCCTATTTCCCTTGATTTGAGCAAGTAAGTAGGACAACCTGCCAATGGATTATGGTGATTCAAAAAACAAACAAATCCATTATGTTTTTCAAGTGCATAATATTTAATAATCTTAATTTAAGGGAAAAAAATGCTGATTTCATTAGCAGATCATCTTATCTACCTGCTTAAATTGAGAGCACATAATGATTTTTCACTTTTTGGGCTGTAATAAACAAGACTATTATGGCCTAGAAGTAGCAGCCAGGACAGAACGTCACTGTGGTTCCACCAAGATTGACGCTCCAAACAACAAACCACAGCTAATGGGTTGTTTAGTGCTTTTAAAGAAGCACTCCTGTGTGTCTATAAGTCATTTCTCTTTACACCCCTTGGAGAGTGCTTGTTTACCAATAATCCATGGGGATTAATAACTTTATCTCAGCTTTGAGGGGCCTGACAGGGTCTGTGTGCAGGGGTATCCAAGACTGGGGTTTTAGTGCCGCTGAGGCACTTCAATGGGTGTTACAGTGGGAATTTATGGCCTTCTGACGTGGAGCTATGTGCTCGGCTGGCACTGGTCGCTAGCCTCAGATGGGACCACTGGCTCCCAGTAGGGAGGCAGCTCTGTAGACACTACTAGATGAAATAAATACTAGCAGATTTATTTAAGTCTGTAATTAATTTGGGTTTCGGTAACATCCAGAGTCTGCTCCGGTTGCTTTAAAACGTATTATTCTCACAGTGGATTTTTTGTTTCATGTCTCACATGATTCATGTTTGTAACTTTTGGAAAAAAAAAAAAACGATTGCTATTAATCAACCAAACCATGAAAAAGAATCTCATTTCAGATCAAAATAAAGGCTTCTGTTGAATCAGTTTGGGCCCTAATAACTCTTCCTTCCCAGATTCCTTTTACAGAGAACTTTACACATCTTTTGGTCTGCTTATTAAATTATATGATCAAGAGGAGTGTGGTTGCTGACACTGTAATAGCGAAGAAGTCATTACCTCTTTAATGTTTCATAAACCAAGGCCACAGTGGGGAAATTTCTATCATATTACAGTTTGCTTTTCCAGGACAGAAATATGGGCCACTGTTGAGTAAAATCAAAACCCCTTTCTGCTACCTTTTTTTTTTTGGCACAGGGTATACAGTCACCATCATCATCATCATCATGACTTGAGCGTTTGTAATTTTAAAATCAGAAGCATGTTTTGGATGCACCACTTGCTCAGCTATGATTTCAGTTTCCACGGACTATAACTCTGGGATATATTTGGTAATTTCAGAGGACTTTCCACTTTCCCAACCTGAGCTCAGTGATCAGAGCGGTAAACTTCAGGCAAACTGATGAAGACTTCATTCAAATGGAAAGAAGGGAATGTCTCTTCTTTTGCAATAAAAAAAAAGTATTGCAATATAAATGTTTTTTTTTTAAAATCATCAATATTATTGAGGCCTGTTTTGTTTTTTATTATGCAGGGGGAAAAAAGAAAAGCTTTAAAGGGGATCTACTGCAAGATTAAATAAAGCTGCTTGTTCTCTGAACAAAAAGTGAAGTCACTTCTTTGGAATCGTGTCTGTTCGTAGATCTGTCTTTTTTTCTTTTAGATGGAGAGGAACGCTTGAAGTTCCTTTCATGCAGTTAAATCTACACATATTCAGCATTAATTAGACTCCACCCGCATCTTTGGTTAGCTAATGACTGAAAGGAGCAAGAGGGAAAGCGCGGACAGCTTCAGTAACACTAAAGAAAAGTTGAAGGGAAGCCCGAGTCTGGACTGACTTAAAACGTCATCAGAATCTGGCACGGGTGGAACCAGGGCCTCCTTAACCCATTGAAGTTTTCATTGACAAGAACTGTCTCAAGTTCCACCCCAGATTTATTTATCGGTTCTCTGATGCTGACGCGACGTGTCTTTAATGTCAGAAATAAAGGTTGCATATAGATGAAAAAGACCATTCGCTTTTCTTTCCCTCTAACTTTCTTCTTGTCCTGATGTCAATTTGTGAAGCAGACAAGAAGACAGGAAGAATTTTCTCTCAAACCAATAAGTTACCTCTTCAAAGAAGTATGGATGTTTAAGTGAGGGGGGGGGGGCAGGCTGCGCTGAAAGAGACATCTTAGGGCTTTCGTTGAATTTTTCATCTCTTTACTGACATACTTGACAACCACAGACCAGAGCAGACCTCCAGTCCATCTGTCTTTCACTCTCACTGTAGAAACCTGAAAGATATCCAAGCAATCTTTCCTTGCTCTGAGTCTGCAGAGAGAAGTTTGATCCATTACTGATGCAGCAAAGAACAAGTTTTGGAAACTGAAAGTAAACTGAAAGCTGGTGAAGATTCTCAGTCATCCAGATCATAGTAATTCCAAAAAAAAAGAAAATTAAAAACAATCCACTGGACGTGGTTTCAAAATTTGAAGACATTTCTCTTTCCATCCAGGAAGCCCAACAAGGCCTCAATTTCCATGTTTTCAAAACAAAAACTTTTTTTTTTTTGGGCTACTGTAAACCTCAAACTATTCCTGACATTTTGAATCTAAAAAGTTTCCTGGATGGGAAGCGAAACATCTTCAAATTTGAAAACAAAATCCAGTGGATTGTTTTCAATTTTCTTTTTTTGGAATAAAAAAAATGCAATCCAGAAATTAAACTTTGAAAAACGATTTAATAATAAAACGTTTTTGAGGGTAACTTTACTGTTTAGACATTTTTTTTTTTTTCAGTCATTTATTTTATTTTTTTACTTATTTTGATGGAAAATTCAAATGTCTGTTTTGTTGGATTGAGTTTTACCAATTCATTTTTTATTGTGTTCTACAAATCACTTTCTCTTCACTTCTGGGAGCGAGTTTTCCTCTAGAGGGATGATGAAGACGCGTTTCTATTGGTCTACAAGAACCCTAGCAACAACATTTTTTTTCTCAATGTGTGCATCGATCGTTCATCTACAGGGTTGGTAGTGAACATAATTGGATTTGTAAAATGCATTCAGTAAAGAATGCAATTTGTAAAAAGCATCAACCTGTAAAAAAAAATATATATATATATATATAAAATCTGTATAAAAAACAGAAATAATGGGCGCGCAGGTGGAGCAGTGGTTAGCATGCACGACCCATGGTCGGAGGCCTTAGTCCTCGACGTGGCGACATGGTTCGAATCTGGCCTGTGGTCCTTCGTCGCATGTCTCTCCCTCTCTCTCATCTCTCCTTTCTCCTTTCCTGTCAGCCTACTGTCGAAAAAATTAGCCGAAAAAACTAGGGCTGTGATAAAAAAAACAAAAACAAACAGAAATAATAAAAATAGAAAAAATGTAAAAAATAAAATCAGACAAATTAATCAGAAAAAAAAAATGAATAAATACATCTGAGACAGGAAAGTTACCCTTAAAAAACTTTTTTGATTGCATTTTGTCAAAGGCTCATTTCTGGATTGTATTATTTTTTGCATTTCCATTTGCAGAACGTGTTTTTTGCTTGCAGCAATAAGTAATTTAATTTCACTCCAAAGGAGGCTCAGTAGATAACAAGGAAAATCTGCATGTTCCTCTGAATCGTCTCAATTAATAGATGCTGGATGTCATTCATATATTAGAGAAAATGAACCCCTCCTGTTTATTTGACTGCCAGGATAATTAAAGGAGACATGCAGGTGAAGTGTTTTTAAAAGAAAAGGGCTAAAACCAGGCAGATAAAGATTAGGAACAGACAAATTTGAACCCATAGCATACCGCGGATCAGATTACAGAGGTGAAGGAGCGATATGAAATTAGACACTTTTCCTCTTCTAATAACACAGACCTGTAAAGCACCAGAACGTCACAAGGGGATTTACGTCAAACTGGGGCCCTTAAACCAAGAAAGATCACAGGAGTATGAGATGCTGGCTGTGACAGCAGTAGCCTTTTTCATGCAGTGCAAAAATGCGTTAAAACTACGGCTGACATGATCGCAGACACCACATTTGTTTCTGGGCAAAAAAAAAACAAATAAAAGAAAGGATGTGTTCTAATAATGATATGGTCATGGATCTTTTTTTACATTTCAACAGGCATTTAGTTGGTATGCAGTAAAAGTGCTGACCTAATGTATTTAAGCATTTTTTTATCATTTGTAGAGTGACTACAAACGTCTAAAACACAATCCAGCAATGACAAAGGGAGGCATGCATCTGCGCATATGTCCCCTTTGTCCACTGAGGCGCCACAGCCATGTGCAATAAAGCCAACCAAAGGCCAGTTGTAATTGTGAGCGCTGAGGTTGGTCCCAAACTCTGACTCGCTTTTATGTCCCTCATCCTGTCACTTTTCCTTTCAGCCTTTATATTCATTTTCTTTTTCATTTTTCATTCCGCTCATTAAAACATTCACTCTCTCTTCCTCTGTTCTTTTTCCCAAGGATCTGTCATGCTAAAGCTATGTCGCAGCTCATATATCCCCCAGCAATCATCCGGAACATGGCTGGTGACCACCATCCACCAACGCCTACCAGGCTACCCCCTCCACCCCCCCGTCCCGTTGCAGACCAGACCACCACAGAGTTCTGTGGCCAGAAAAACAGCTGCGGTTGCTGGATCAAAGCGTAATCAATCACTGCTGGGGAAAGCCAGCGCTGTGATGATTTCAATGATCTTACCTTTGTCTTTTAAAATGAGCCTTTAAAGAAGAAGTCAAGCGTATCGATTGTGCAGGTCAGGAATTGAGATTATGCAGATGTCGAAACACCTGGAGCAAACATCTGCTATTGCTGAGCTACAGCTAGCCTTTATACATCTAAAAAAAAAAAAACACATATTCAACTAAGACCAATACTGAGAATGTATCACACTCTCATACAGATGCATGCAGATCCGCTGCAATGTGTGGGAGGTCAGTGTGGTCAGTGTGTGGTGAAATCAGGCTGTAATATTGCCGCAAAGCAGACAGAAATTAGTGGTCCAATTCCTCCACTATTACTACAGAAGCTCTGCAAGCCGCAAAGAGACTCAAACATTTTAACCGTGACAGCTGAACAATATCAGAGGTTACCATAAGGTGAGATACTGGAGGAAACACATTATCAAACACAGAAAGAAAAGGTTCATAAAAAAAAAAGAAGTGACTAAAATAATAACCTTCAATAAAAAGAACAGCACAACACAAGTCACTTTTTAATTTCATAGCAGACATTCAGAGACACAGAATATAAGTCTAAGTTAATATTAAACCTACAACTTAAATATGAGGCGAGGGTTTAGATAAAACCCAAGGAAAATTAAACAAATAGTTTAACTACAAAAAGCTCAATTTTAACTCAAGGTAACTGAAGCTGCTTAGGGAAAAAGAGCAGATTTCAAATGAGCTGGAGGTAAATAGGGATGACTTATGCAGCCAAATGATATCTCCTTAATTTACACAGCCTAAATGGCAAATGGCCTGTTCTTATATGGCACCTTTTTAAGTCGGAGGACTGCAAAGAATTTTCTACATTTAGTCATTCACCCATTCAATCACTGATGGTGGTGAGGTTGTAGCCACAGCTGCTCTGGGACAGACTGACAGCCACAGGGCTGCCACCAAGCCCTCTGAGCCCATTCAGTTGGTTAAACGACACAACGATTAGATCAGGCATGCCCAAATTTGGTCCTCGAGGGCCGCTATCCTGCAGGTTTCAGAGGTTTCCCTTCCTTTAGCACAGCTGATTTCCACTGATAGCTGATTAACAGGCTTTTGCTGAACTGCAATCATCAGGACTTGAGCTAAAGCAGGAAAACCTCTAAAACCTGCAGGAGAGCGGCTCTCAACGACCAACTTTGGACTGGATGGACTGGATGGATGGAGATGGGGTTTGAATCTGTGACTGTGATTCTGTGACCCTCTGGATGAAGAAAAAACTCCTGCATCCTATCCAAGAAAAATTATCATGCGATCAGCTCCATCCGGATAAACATGGCAGATAGGTGACAAATCCTATTGGGGAGAGTTTGCGAATATGAACATGTGTTGGCATCCTACAATTTGTCCCATAAATATGAACTCCAGTCGGCCTCTGAAGATGGCCGCTCACACTGAGCCTGGTTCTGCTGGAGGTTTCTTCCTGTTAAAAGGGAGTTTTTCCATCCACTGTCGCTACAAGCATGCTTAGAGTGATGGATTGCATTTGAGTCAATGAGTCGATGCAATCAACTGGTTTTACTTAGATAGAAAACTTTGAACCACTTTGACTAGATGATCTGGTGAACTGTAAAGTGCCTTCAAATGATGTTTGTTGGGAATTGGTGCTATATAATTAAACTAAATTGAATTGAATAAATATCATTACAATCAGCAGGTTGTGGAAAAACTGCTGGCGGGAAATTAATGTCACACTCTGATGTAACAAAGAGACTTTAAAAACGTTGGAAACAGCTGAGTTTTCTACTTCAAGAATTGATCATTCTTATTTAAATCCTTGTCAGCTTAAATGATACACAGAGAAAATCTGTGTCATTGGATGCGATTAATATAAAGTCCCTGCAGGTTTTTTCAGCACCTATCTTCAACTGACTTGCTCTTTCCTTTCACGACTGATACATGTGTCTTACACACAACCCGTCCTCATTCACCGGGGAAAGTTTGAAAGCTTTAAAACGCACAGATGCCGATCTGTATTTTACAGCTGGCTGATTATTGTCTAAAACAAATATGGCATCCGAAAAACAAGAGGATATTTGTATGTAAAACAAAGTTGCATTCTGCTGATCTTTATGTTTACTTTATATAAACAGCTAAACAACTACACTGTCTGTAGCTAGACCTTCATCTCTTTATATCAAATGCACTTCTTTCACAACGTGTCTAATCAGTGTAAGCTAATAACTTCATTTTCGGGAAAATTAATAATATATAAATATATATATATATTTTTTTACCTAATACTAAATGTACACAGACAGCTACTTGCAGCCCTTCTGATCCCTGACAGCTATCTCTGATGCCGTTCTTTTTTGGTAAGCGGTACAAAGAAATGCATCGGTCACTTTTTTATCATCGCACCCAACGGCTCAACATACGGACGGCATCTTTCACCAGAGCAGGTACTCAATATGGCCGCGGTCTGATGCCTGCAAGGTATGTACATTAACACTGACAACATTTCTTTGGAATTTTCTTTCTATTTTCTATTTAGTTAACCCAAAATACACTCTAAATATCTAGGAAAAACTACATATTTTGGCCCTTTATTTTATTTAGAAGTATGAAATTAAAACAGAAGCAGTGAAATTTCCCCCTCCATAAGTAAACTGTTAAATTTCCTCCAACTGGAAGTTAAATCCTATCCTATATCCAGATGCCTCACATATGACACTGACTGACTGTGCTGTCAGCTAAACCTCGATATGAAACACCTTCCAGCAATGAAAGGCTCACCAACATCAAAAGGATATAAAAGAGGGTTTGGTCCTATAGGGTTACAAAAGCACATGTTTAAAAGGCAACTGCTTTTCTTATCAGTATATGACACTGTTAGATGGGCTCATACTGCCAGGTTATAAATACGATGGCAGGCGTTAACCTGTGCGAGCTAAAGGACTCACTGCTTTCAACCTGATGACTGATCGATGACAGGTTTGTCTAAAGCTAAACAGAGCCAGGAGAAAAGGCAAGAGGAAAGGTTAAGGAACCATCGCACAGATTTCTGCACATCACAAACAACTAGATTTAACAAGAATAACAAGGGTTTATTATTCAAGTTGGCTGAAATTACTGTATGTTTCTCTACCTTTATGACTTTTCTTCCCACCGAGACTAAAGTGGTGAGCGTCGACATATTTCCAAACGAAGATACAGAATAAACGTTTTTCTCATGGTTACATAGTTTAAGTGCATTTTTGTTGAACTAACGCATCACCTTTTCCCCTTCACTCTCTTGTAATCCAAGAGTTCACCCCCCCCTCTCTTTCTGACCTGCCAGCACAATGGCCAGATGTGTAAATGTTTCTCCATGTCACTTTTCAAGACATATTCCAAGAAAACGGGAAAATGAGGGGGGAGAGGAATATTTGACTTCACTTCATGGGAGACCAGCTTCATATATTTTGGCAGCTACACAACTGTTAAAGAAATAAAAAAAGGTAGCTTAGCCGCTTTGGCCGAAGGAGAAAGTTGACAGCCGACCAAACAACATGATCCTAATGAGTTGGAAAATCCCGAGCCCCTCCAGAGAACAGTCCAGATGCTACTGTCATAAGACAGGCTACTGTTTGGTTCAATTCACACTCACCTCCGTTTTCAACACAAAGGAGCATCGTTTATGAACGGATCAGTGAGACAAGAGGAGTTCTATGTTCAATTCTACTCTTCACAGCAGGTAACGTCCATTTCAGAAACAAAGATTACCATTCAAAGGGAATGTTTAACCCCTTATAGGGCCCTCAGTGATATACTTTGAAAATCCAAATTTCAGCCAATAGCGTTATTGGAATCCACGATAAAACCTGGAATAGGGATACTTTGATGGCAAATATTAACATGGAACGCCAACTTGCCCAACACATGTTTTTTTTTTGGTACAACATAACCTTAGATGCATTAATGTTGATACTGGCACTTATATTGTTTTGTTTATAAACCTAAATAAATTTGTTAACAAGGCTTATTAACTTTTTAACTCTACTTTTTAACTTTTCAATTAGCTTTTTACCATTTTTTTTTCTTGACCTGCCAAAATAAGATGTCCAGCCATGTAGCAGTATGTTTGCTAAATGGCTGGATATAGATCTTGTTCTTCTAGACCTCACTGAGGGACGGAGGGGGAGTCCATTTGTAAGGGGTATCCAAGTGATCAGAAATAAAAAAGGGTTAATAAATGTGTCCTTTTTAATTTCCAAAAAGATTTAGTATTGCTTTAATAAATAAATATTCTTAAAAAAAGTGAAATAACTTCACTTAATAAATAGTAGAGCTCTCATTCAATGAAAAGTTGAATAAGAGCTCTTACTTTGTACCAAATGGGATACTCCATGTTGATTCGCCATTTTGATGAGAGTCGCCATAACGGAACGAACTGGTCAACCTGAACTGTTTTGGGAGTATCTGTTGGTGAGCAGTTTAAACAAGAAAAGAACCATAGATTGTTCTCCTACTTTCTGTTGCAAAGGAGGACTCTCTGTACCCTTTGTCCAGTGAGAGGCAAGAGAAACAAATCAAAAAAAGGTGGTAACCTGGAGAAAATGAGAATCTAGTGCAGCCTTTACCAGTTGGAGACAATTTATGAGACAGGCGCACGGGTTGCAGTCTTTCTGCTGGAGAGGTATTTTAATCCAATATAACAGTGAAGTTTACTTTAGAATCAGGGCCGTGTAGATCAGCGACCAGTCTGTCACCCTGACAGAGATAGCTAGTTTGTTTGTTAGCAGGTGGAAAAGCTCCGATACGATAGTTATCAGCTGCTGGTTTTTTTCACTAACGTCCCACAAGCAGGCGGTCAGTTTACAGAAAGATTTTCCATTTGTTTGATGATTTATTTCAGCTGATTTGACAAGGGTGATGCAGGATGAAAATCTTTTACTCTGCAGCTTTAAATGTCTCCAGCAACTCAGTATATTTGGTGAAAACATGGATAATGTTTTTGACCGCTGCTAAGGCTTTTACTCCATGATGCCCGCAACACATTAGCTAGCCAAGTCCTGAGAAGTAAGGTTTGACTCAGTAGAGTTGGCTAAGAAAGAAAGAAAGTTTAGCGATTAATTCTCGGCGTACGAATGCCAGGGTTTTTAGCATGTTTCAGCGTGCTCATAACTTGTACAAAACGTACCCATAACTTATCCAACCTATGCCAATAACAGGCAAACTTATCCATAACGTACGGCAGCGTAATGCCCATTAAATAATGATTGTGCATCATTTCATGGGCATTACGAAGCATCAGTTATAGCTGCTCCATTCAGGCGCACCGTGCCCAGAGCTCCTGGTTTGCATAAAAAGATGTTTTTATCGCAGTATTAACCTAACTACTGTTTACCACCTGCCCAAAAACAAAAAAGGATAAATAAAAAGAATAAAGAAAAAGAAAGAAGGTTTGTAGTCGCAGCAGATTCAGGGCCATGTCTGCTAGGAAGATTATTGGTCATCCATCACCCTATGATGGAGAAGAATTCTGGAGAACTGAATTCTGGAGAACCTGTGAACTCCCGTTTTATACCAAAATGCTGCCATTATACAGTAGCTGTAAGTTAGAAACAGGTTCAGCCGTCGTCTGGAACACATCAAATAAGTCGATACGCATTGGAGATAAGTTCTTGATAAGTTAGCACACGTTACTAATAGGTTTTGGATAAGCTGGACAACACAACTTATGAGTAACTTACACTTAACGTATTGCAACAATATCAGATAACTTATATGTAACTTACTGCCCATGTTACTGCTTATACTTATACAAAACATACCCATATCTTATCCGACCTATGTTAGCATTTTTGCTAGATTTTTCGTACATCAAGCATACACTGGTCAAAATCGTCGAGGTGTGACAGGGGCTTTAGTTACGACCCAAGTAGCACATACAGAAGAGCAGCATCAGCGTCTCAAACACTTCCGACATGCTGGGAAAGCAAGAATTTGATGACAGAAAAGTGCAGAAATTATCTTTGTAACATGGAATAAACTGACATGATAGCAACAAGCGACACCACATGCAAAGAGGGTTTTCATGACCTCATGAGGCCAAGCTTTAACATTCCTCTATAAGCAACCAGAACCACCCGTTTAAAAACACCACTAACGTCACAAACTGTAAATCAAACCACTGATTGTTGGATTACAATGAAAACAAAGAGCTAGACCACAGTTAGCATCCATTTCATTGACACAAATTGGTAAGTAAAATGTGACAATATGTCAGAGTGATATAGCCGGTTGATAAGTTGATTATCAACCCAAAGCTGCATGCATCAAAGCATTGTTTAAATAAATATAAAGACTGCCGCTTGCCTGACAGTTTAATTTACATGCCAGAGCACCCTGTCAAGCTGTGACTCAGGGAGCAGTCAAAGCCACAAGAAAAAAGTTTTTAAAAGAAGGAGTAAGGTTTACAAAATTCCCTTTCTTTTAAACTCTTAGAAGGATTTTAGGAGGAATCTACCAATGTGAAGCTGCAATATCTGCTTAGTTTCTCAGGCTATGACTTAACTGTTAAAAGCTTTCAAATTTTGAATCTTTATTAAATCGGCTGCAAAAATTCATATATTTGACTGAATTATATTGAAAATAAATTCTGAAAAATTTAAATTTAATTTGTGTTGTGTTTTTTTCATACATATTTTTTGTAAGGTATAAAAAAAGTGTATTCGAGTAATCAGAAAAAATACTGTTAAATTAAAAGATGGTTAAAGTAATACTTTGGTAATACATCAATACCTACAGGAATCATTTGTGTTTGACTTATTTTACTAATCTTTTTACAGTTTCCCAATAAATTCCTGTTTTGTTATATTTTTACAAATTTAAGTCTAAGTTTAGTTCTGCAAACAGCAGGCTAAAGAAATTGCCAGAACACAATGATGAGCTTCTTTTTTTTTTTATTCAGCTGCAGACGACGAGCGAGCGAGTGCCGCAACTTCGGCAGTGAAGGGTCTTCATTTTCCTCCGGACGGATTTTCAACTCACCTTTTTTCTACCATCCAGCTGTGTGTTCTGAGGTTTCAACGAACTCAAGCTCCACCCAGGCCTGCACCGAACACTAAAGGGTATCCATTTGGTTTAAAAGAACTAGTACGATTGCCGGCTTTAGTAATAAGGTGTGGGGCCCACAAAGTTTATGTTTTCATTGTTTGTGCATATTTGTGGTTCAGTGTTTTAATAAACCAAAAACAAGGATATGTCATTAACCTAGAAAAAAACGTTTCAGTTAGATCATTTTCTATAAAAAAAAGGGAGAATTAAAATACAGTTTCCTGTATAAACAAAAAAAGGAATTCATCCAGAGTTTAATAATATAAAAGTATTTATTTTGAGTATTTGTTTTCTTTAAAGAATAAGAATTTTACATTTTTATTTTTTATTTTTTACATTGACATTTTTTACATTGCTTTAATCATTTTGGTATTCAGTAAATAATTGAGAATTGATTTTCTAAAACAGTGTGTGGTGTATTTTATTACCTTAAATGAGTAATTAATTTAATTTTGGTGGTAAAATCTTGATTAAACCTGTTAGTTCAGAGGTAGGTTAAAATAGTCCATTGGTGTAAACTTAAAAAGAGAAATTCAAAACAAATATTAAACGTGAGTTAATCAGGTTTAAGCTTAGTTGGAGATTTATATTTTAGAACAGGGGTCAACAACGCGGTGCCCGTGGGGGGCCCTCAGAGTCTTCTAAATAAAGAACAACCCACCAGTGGGCTAAGTTTAAATTTTTATTTTATTCTGTTGCTCCTTTTTTTAATCATGTATAGATATTTCAAAAATGACAATGTCTAAATAAACTTTTTTAAAATAAAAATAAAAAATAAAAATATGTTGATAATAATGAACAAAGTTTAGGCTAACGCTAACCCTTGCAGCTCATGGGTCAGTAATGGTCGCCCTTCCTAAGTCTCGGTACCCTTGAAGTGGCCCTCAGCCTTAAAAAGGTTGGTGACCCCTGTTTTAGAAGAACCCAAAAGCCCTGCCCTCATCTCTATGGTTACTGAGGGGAGCGCTACATAAAATATGTAAAAAGAATATGTTCAGATTATGGAAAGACTCTCTTCATTAAAAGAAAACATTTTTTTTTTTTTTTTGAGAAAATCACCACTTATCAGTTAATTAATGGTCAATCGACCATCGCTGGTTTAGAGGACTTTTCTAACTCAAAAAGATAAAACGTTAGTGAATACCCCATCAGTTCACATGACCCAGCTGTTGCTTACCTGTAACTTTAAACACCTCATTGTGCAGACTTTCACTGATCACTGGGGATCCATGGACCATACTGTGGGTCCAGCTCTGACATATTGCTTGAAGCAAAAGAGTCTGAGGCCTTGTCGCCTGAACGGTGAAGTGAGGAAGCTCCAGGATGCACTCTGCGGTGGGAACCGATGACCTTTTGCTCCTGCAGGAGAGAAATGACGAGACAGACAGGAATAAATCACCACTGCGAGTGTGGGCACAGAAATTCAATCCGTTAACCAGAATATCTTGATAAATGATTAGTTCAAAATGAGCAAGTAATCACCTTATAAAATGGAGTTTCTTTTACTTCAAAGTTAAAGAAATAAACTTTATTTATAAAATTGATAATTTGATCAAAGCACAATAAAAAAGCAACTCATTCTCAGTGAAAAAAGGGGCCAAATAACCTGAATTGGATTCCAGCAGTTAAAGTGAAGGAGTACCAGGTGTGAGCCAAGCTTTCCTTGGTTACTTGGCAAACAGGCTGAGTTTTTGCTGACCCTTTCTCCCCTGTTGTCAAAACTTTGACGATGATTTATGTGAAAAGATGAACCGCCTGGAAACCTGAGCCTGAAATACAACTCTACACATTTAACATTTTATATGTCTGCAGCATAGAGGGAGAGTTTTTGAGATCTTGAGCGCATGACAAGATGAGCTGAGTGTTCTGGGCGGTGAGGTAAGAGAGCAGTCAGATAGAACCCTGAAAACAGCCTCTGTCCATCAGAACCTCAGCGGACCACGGTCTCATTTATCATCTGCCATGCACACATACTCACTCTTAGGTGTTCATTTTGTTCTCCTTCCCCATTTCCAAACCCTCTACAGGTTTGTTTCATGTAAACTTGCTGTGTTTTAAATCAGTTTCCAGCCAATCACCAAAACAAAACAGAAACATGTTACTCAATTTAACTAAAAGATTCAAAACTACAGGTGTGCTTTAGTGGTTAGTGCACACGGCCCATGTACAGAGGCCTTATTCCTCGACGCGGCCAACCCGGGTTCAAATCAGACCTGTGGTCCTTTACCCTTGTCTCTTCCCCTTTCTTACCCCCTTTCCTGTGAGGCTACTGTTGGAAAAAAAGGGCAACTAGTGCGGTAAAGGAAAAAAAAAAAACATCCCGAACGAGGAATGACAATAAACATAGGGTTACGGCGCGCTTCTTTCTTGCATGACAAAAAATCGGATTGTTGTCCTCCACATTTACAACGCCTCACCAGAATTTACAAGGAAAACTATTTAGTATGCTGGTGCAGATGTTCAGTCATCCATGTCATAGTCATTCAAAAAAAAAGTAAAAAAAAAAAAAATACAGCGCAGTTTGTTTCCAAGTTTGAAGACGTTTTGCTTCCCATCAAGGAAGCTTTTTCAATTCAAATTGTAAGAATTGCCTCAAACTCAACGCAATTTCTGACATTTGAATTGAAAACCTTCCTGGATGGGAAGCAAAATGTCTTCAAACTTGAAAACAAAGTCCAGTGGATTGTTTTTTAACTTTTTTGGAAAAACTATTTAGTTGTTTGAACTAAACACAGAGAAAAACATCTGGATTTTTCTTTGTCTTGCAAAAGGTCCTCTGCAACACTGAATAGAGTGGACACTGCCCTGTTGTATCTCGTTATAGGAGTCTAGGAGTCAACCAAAATAGTCAAAGTACTGCCTTATGGACAGAGAATCAGTGAAAATAAAAGTGTGTCACCCCAAAAATATCTGCAGAATGTCAGAGTTGTGCCTCATTACTTATTTAGTCACACACAGATTATGGTGCGGTCCCAGTTCAGAGTTTGGGATACGTCACGGAGTCCCTCTTTTTTCCCTGAGCAGCTCTGCAATCGTTTAACTCCTCTGTTTCCCTCCCTCTTTTTTCCTCCAAGGCTCTCTTTATCATTCCCTTTCTTCTACTCCTGGGTGGCTCCCCAGTGTGACAAGAGCAGTGAGCTGCACTTCTGCAAGCTCTGAAGTGTCTGCTGTCTCTGTTAAGAGACGGAAGGTGAGAAAATCTGATAAAGAGGAATGTAGGAGAGTCAAAAAACTCACTAGTAGGAGTTAGAAACTCTGGAAATGACAAATGCAATGATCTTCACCTTGACTTTACACACATATGTAGAGAGCATGAAAAAACTTTTTATTTGAAGCCTTTGGCACCATGTTAAAGTATGCTTAGTCATTTGTTTTTGTCATATTAAAAATCCTCACTCTTGCATATTATAGAACACGACATCAACCAAACTGATTACATGCTTTAGTTGTGTTTAAACGCATACAAAGTCTGTGCGTGTGCGCGTTTTCGAGTGTACATTTTAAGACACCGCAGTTAAACAGAAGACAGCAAAGACGACACAGCACCAACAATGGTCCCACATGCAGAGCAAATGTGCTGGCAAAGCCACTTCAATGAAAGGACTGGCAAGGGATGAAAGTTTGTTGGCTTATTTGAGTGTTTATAGCATTTAAGGGAAGCCGTCATGAGCATGTGGTCCCCTAAAAGTTTAATTATGCACCTGTTTTATTATAATATACCCAGTTCTTTGTGAACAGCATCTTGGAAATAAATTAGAAGCAGAAACGCTCATTAGGGTGTTTTGGGAATGCTGGATGTGAGGACAGCCAGGCACTCATCGGATTTCATTAAGTAGCTGGCACGGATGGCGTTTCTTACTGCAGCATGGTAAACAGCTTTTTGGCAGGAAGCTTTTCACTGTTGCCACAGACTTTGAGCAAAACAAAAGCAACACAAAGGTCAAAATAAGTTAGCATCAACAGCAGACGCAGTGGTAAGATTTGGAGGTATGCTTTGATACATTCTTGAAACTTTATGTAGACTATCAAATAAAAAGCTGAGAGACCTACCCCTAACAACAATAGTCTCCTGGAAATTAACTCCACCTGTAATCATGCCAACATGTGCTGTCATACAACTGTTAACACACCTTTAGATATGCGTAGAAACTACTAATGGAAGCTCAGAGAGCCAAAGCACGATCTGCAGCGCTAATGAGTCCAGAACTGAGAGAATCCCACGGCTCTAACAGCATGCTACTTCAACAAATGAGCGCTTGCCTCGTCTTTGTTTGGGGTTCTGGGAGAACCTGCTCAGGAAAACTGGAACTGGACAATCACCTGCCAGAAGGGATGGTGAGGTCATGTGAGCCAGGTGAGGAGAGGCAGCCGGGAATTGCTGATTTCTGCAGGTAATAATCTGGTTATCCAGAACCCAAAACGGAGAAACAGCATTTGTTTAATCCAGGTTAAAATTAATTTGATTAGAGTTAATGGTTTTATCTTGGTTTCAATTTGAAGTCCACACTTTACATTTGTTTTGCAATGCCATGGGCTATTCAAATAGACTTTGACTGATAGCAACTACCCTTTAATCAACACAGCCTGTGCTATGGATCTAAATGCTGGGAGCTACTAAAATATTTCCTACTGCAGAACTGAGAAAAGGAATCGCTCGAGGCGTTGCTCTGGTTTGGGGTTAATTGCAAACCCCCTGCTGAGGACCCCCAGTGATCCAGTTTGTCTCATTGTAGCTTTGAGATGTAAAAAGGAAAGTTCTTACTGTTGTCAATGCTTATGCTCTGTTCAACAACTTGACAGCTTATTGAATTCAAATGTTGAGGGTTCCCTTAAAGGAAAAGACCGTTCATATTCAGAATTCAAACTCCTGAAAGTAATTTAAAAATGAAATTATTACATCCTGTTCTATAAATTATGTTTTTTTTATTTATTTTCATTTGAATGTGCTTTAATGGAGACATCCATGTGTGTCAAAGATCACTACTGGTTTGTGACGTCACGGTGCGGTATCGGCTGTTGATCAAGTCCCAGTGCTGTATCTGGTGTTTGTCACAACGCGCTATTATCCAAGTCATCTTG
>NW_015151382.1:11102-13815 GCF_000732505.1 Cyprinodon variegatus | reverse complement strand
ACAAAACAACTGATAACAGAAAACTGAAAACTCAGAGTCACAACAAATGGAAAGAATCATAACAGTCCTCATTCATCAAATCAAGTCAAACAGATTAGTTTTTAGGTATAAATAATGTTTCACTGAATATTCCTTGCTGACCGGACTTTCCCTTTAAAAAGGAAGCAGTTTAAAGATTCTGTTGTTCTTGGGGGCTTTGACTTCATGTGGATGAGGACTGAGACAACTAGAAGGCTGTGATCAGGAGGAAAAGCCTTCCTGATTTGAATAAACTTGTTTTGTTGTTGGATTTCTCCACTGGGCTGTCCATAAACTACAAGAATGTTCAGAAGTTGATTGATTATCAATTTTCTTTTGAGGACACATGGATGGAGAGAGAGATACAGCCATCAACCAGTCAACCGCTTTGTAATAAACCGGATTCAAAGGCAAAGAGGGGCTTCTGACTAGACCTAGTTAATATCAACAAGGGGTGAAATTGTAACGACTGGAAAAGGACCCAATTGTGGAAATTGGAATCAATACTCCACTAGAGGCTGGCCACTCTCGGGCCTAAAATGCATTCATGCCTCTTGCTGCAGCAAGTTTTGGAACTGCTGGTGTATTAGAAGGTCATGAAGGGCGGATGTCTTTAGTTCTGGGCTTTCCTCTTAGGATCTTGGGGGTAGAACACATGTACACCGTGACTAGAAGAACTGTAAAGAGACACAAGGTTAGCCTAAAGAAGTTTCTTGCAAAGAGCAGAGCTGGGAAGCGGAAACCTTGAAAGGCCTTGCTGGAGGGCTGAGGTTGTTAAAAAGTTCCCCAACAGCAAAGAGATTTAGAGTTTTGGACACATGGGGCTGATTTTCTCTCTCAAAGTGGGAGTGGATCTTGAAACCTATCGAGAGGCACATTGGGTGTGCCACTCCACAGGTGTTGTGGCATACCAGGGTGTGCTTTCTCTGTCTTTTCTTAGCAAGGATGAAGACCTGCTAAAGAGGTAATAAGACTGCTCTAAAGCATTCAGTGTCAGCAATAGTCAAGGACTATTAGAGTACAACCCAGAAAACTACTTCAATTTCTAAAATGTGTATCTGTGTCATAACTGTTATCAAATAAAGCATCAAATGTCTCTTTTCTGACTCATTTGCAAACAGAGATGTTAATAAGATGAGCTGAAAATAACCAAGAAAGTCAACCCTTAACCCAACCAAAGTATGTTGGCATACTGACTCATTAAACACTTCTAAAAGCAGTCAGACCACAGAGAGAAGCAAAGGCATCATCAAAATGAACCCAGGATTTAACATTCCATGAAATCTCCAACTTTCTCTCGACTTTATCTTATCTGTGTCTATTTGCAAAGTCCACAGCAGTGCAAATGCAATTAATTAAGGTTTGACATATTTGTCTGATAAACACTGTAGATAGCAACCGCTATAGAACAAGTAATAAGTCACAACCTAATTTAATTAACAATTCTACGTGGAAAAAATACCAAACTAGACTGACAAAATCCTTTTTATTTAAAGATTTCCTAGTTTTACACTTATTTAGGGATTTAGCATCAAAACTGTGGCAGTGAAGAACAGAGACAAAACCATCATTAATGTTTTGTCTCCAAACCAAGATCTGGTCTCTGCTGAAGACAACCAGTGCCACATAGGCTCCTTTTGTCTCACTACAAAAGACTTGTGTGGTGCAAAATTGCAAAGATAGAAAAGAAAAAATCATGTAAAACTGTCTAAAAACAAGATTAAAAGAAAAACAATAGATCTAATAGTAAATGGAGGTCATTATCTGAGGTGGAAGTTTTAAACTTCNTTCATTAGTCATATTTTCCATGCACACTAATCTGAACGAGACTTGATGGAAAACTAAAATCTAGAATCATAAAAAAGTAAAGATATTTACCTCCCACTGAATGAATCATAAAGCATCTATAGCAGGGGTCGGCGAGCCACATGCGGCTTTTTAGTGCCCCCCTTGCGGCTCCCTGGAGCTTTTTCAAAAATTGATGAAAATTAATATTCATATATTTTTTTTTATATGGCGTGCAGGTGGTCAAACAAACATTCATTACGTTTTCTAATGCTGTAAAAATTTGCATAATAAATAACTTTAAACAATAGATGTAAACATTTATTTCAACGAGAATTTGTGTCATAGCCATAGAGATCAGTGGTCATAGCCTGAACACACGTTTAAGCGCGGCGCGGTGCCAGGCAAACAAAGCTGCGGGTGTGTCCTGGACCATGGATCCCAAAGGGAAAAAAGGAAGATAGCTGATGAGAAAAGAGGATTCAGAGAGGAATCCCCATAGAAAGATTTCTCTATCGTGATTCTATAATTTAATCAATGCAAAAAAAAATATCTAAAAAGCGCGGTGAAGCGTTGCTGTGAATTCCACGCCGTGAGAGCGTTCACTGCTCATCCCTCACCTCATGCTACTATGTGACATTTGCTCCACGATAAACATTTAATCATGAATGCTTATTATATGTTTAAGCACACATAGTCCTTCGTTATGGTGAGCTAATAGGCTTAGAGCCTGTGTTGCCATACAAGCCTGGAAGAGGATTAGAGCCACTGAAAAAAATAAAAAAAGTTAACTGATTTTTAAATTTTATTTCAGTTTAATATGGGAAAAAAAGCCAGAATTCTGAATTTTTCCTCAGAATTCTGACTTTAATCTCAGAATTCTGACTTTTTCCTCAGAATTCTGACTTTA
>NW_015151382.1:0-10962 GCF_000732505.1 Cyprinodon variegatus | reverse complement strand
CCTCAGAATTCTGACTTTAATCTCAGAATTCTGACTTTTTCCTCAGAATTCTGACTTTTTTTTCTCAGAAATCTGACCTTTTTTCAGAATTCTTACAGCTAACAAACATGTTAGCGTCAAGCCATAGCCATGTCTGTTCTAGAGACTAGCTCTCTTGTTTTAATGACCTTCTGCTCCTCCACTAATGAGGGGACCCCTCGGGCATGTAAAAAGTTGCCTAATTCCGTCATTTTCCATCAATGTGTCACTGGCCACCTCAAACAACTCACATCTTTGCAGTGAAGCTGAGTGCTCCCACATCTATTCCTTCATGGTGCCCATCTACATTAAGATCCAAAATTCTGATAAAAAAGTCAGAATTCTGAGAATAAAGTCAGAATTCAGACTTTTTTACCATATTAAACTGAAATAAAATGAATAAATCAGTTAACTTTTTTTTTTTTTTTTGTGGCCCTAATCCTCTTCCGTACCAGAGAGATTTGTTTTTTACATACAAAGTAGAGCGCAGACATCGACTTAAAAGCATTGGACCTTTTATTTTTTTCTGAAAACAGTTATTTTATCATGTTTGAATTTTAAAAAGAAATAAGATAAATACTAACCAGGCATTAAAAGAACAAAAAGTGAATTCCACATGATTTAAACTCAATTCAAAAATACTTTATCTCAAAGGGATATTATGTGTTGCTACTCTAACTCAATACAGGAGTTTTTTGTTTTTTTCAGTGAGCTATTATAAATGTTGAATGCTTTAGTCAGGAAGGATCCCGTACAGTCCTCCATCTTTGAGCAAATACAATTTGTTGTCTGACAATAAGAAGAAACAACAAACACAGACTGGTGGCCTTTTCAAAGTTCCCCCCACAGTGAAAGATATTTGACTCTCCAAATCGTTGGTCTACACAAAAAAACTAAGGCAAAACTCTATTATAGGAAGATACATTTCTCTTTTTTTTACTTGCACACAGACGCATGAGTATAAACTCACTCTCTTTCTCTCTCAAGAGACAGTTTTATTACACAGGGATTACTAAAAGAAATGTTTTAATCAAGTGCCGCAGACAGCTGCAGGCCACAAGGCGAGAAATTGACAATGGCGCAGTTCATCTGGCGTTGAAGAAAAATGCATCAGGAGGCCAAAGGATTAGTGTACATTCAACTTCCTGCCTCTGTTCAACAAGCCCAGCTGTGAAGAAAACTGGGACAGAAGAAATGAAAGGTAAGTGTTTCACCCACGCAAGGTTTGGATTTACAAAGGTTTTCCGTTCCTTACAGGTTTCACTCGATTTTAGGAAGAAATGGAGTCGAACCGAAGGTAGGCGGGGAGGAAGTGAAGTGGAATCCACACCACAGGAGATAATAATCCCCATGAGAGCTGATAATCCATCCATCTTTCCCAGCTTCCCACTGTTATCCATCCCTGCAGTGCCACATCCTCAGATGACTAATTCAGAAATTATTAGGCTCTTTCAGCGCACTGAAAACATCTCCGGCTGCTCTTAAATGTGCCATCTTGGCTCTCGTGTAAGTGACTACATGTATTTTATAGTCAAACTAAAATTTAGTAGATGTTCTTGGATTGGATGGATGTTGCCTCCTGAAAGCATTACAGCATATAATGGACATCTCTGAGCTGAATTACACTGCAAAAAAGTAGATCTAAATAAGTAATTTTTCTTAAAATAAGTGCATTTTTCTTGAATTGAGGACTTAAGTGAGACACTTTGCCAATGGAACAAGACGATTTACATTCAAAATAAGAGAAAAACTGTTGTATTGTCTTATTTCAAGTGCATATTATCCAATTACCTTATTTTAAAAGTTAAAAAAACTCATTCAATTGGCAAATCATCTTTTATACATACTCAAATTAAGGGTAAATACAATTACCGTATTTTTCGGACTATTAGCCGCACCTGAATATAAGCCGCAGAAGCTAAATTGTATCATTTGTACATATACAAGCCGCACCGGACTATAAGTTGCAGGTTTTTTATGTTTAATGTCCGTCTTTCTCGCTGTCCTTCTGTCTCGTATCACTCGCGGTAGAAGTCAGCTTCCGGAGGACCTCCGCATTCCCGCGCGCGTGGCTACCGTACTTGTGTGTTGAAGCAAATGTGACGTCAACATGGTGGATGGTAGAATCCATAGATTTAGGTACCGTATTACCCTAGTGGCCGTTAGCTGTAAAAGTCCATGGATAAGCCGCATTGTTATATATGCTGCAAGGTCGAAAAATGGGGAAAAAGTTGCGGCTTATAGTCCGAAAATTACGGTAATTCAAAAATGTTTTACTTATTTCTAGATCGTTTTTGCAGTGTAAAACCAGAGTTAACTTATTCACCTGACAGAAATGCCACAAAAATAATTGCAGGTAAACAAATCAAACTGTACAGAAACTTTGCTTTTCAAATCTGGATTTCATCAAATGTTTAAAGAGGGCATAGACGGCTTTCACTGCAAAAACTGAACTAAATGTAAGGGGGGGGATTGGAATAAGGCTTTGGACTTAAAATAAGGACAAAATGTATTTTTATAATCTTATTTTTCAGTGCAGTATATATAATGATCTTATTCTAGGGGCAAAAATACTCACTTTATTGTTAGATAATGGCTGTTTGAATACATTTAAAGCGATCAGAGTTATTTTTAGATGAACATTTGCAGTGTATTAGTACAGGAATGTCAATCACCGAGGACACATTCAAGCCATTTCCTGAAAGCAACACAGCTCAATACATCCATTGATTTCCACAAGCAATACAACCAAATAAAACTGTCCAACACCAGAAGCAAATGAGAAAGTCCTCCTTTCTGCACAGCTGGGCCAAAAAAAATGATTTTGCGGCTCACAACTCTTTACATTAAATAGCTTCCAGTAAAAAGTGGAACATGGTTACATCATGGGCCTTTCCAGCTTTTTAGTACACACCTGTTTATGCACAAAGACTTCTTGTGGTATTTTGTGTACCCATTTCTTAGGCTTTATTTTTTTATTCATGAAAATATTCCCGACTCTTCTTTAAGAATAAGAAACTACTTGGAACATGTGTTTGTCTGATTAAATAATTCTTAGTTGGCCGTAGAGATTAACGACTCAGATTTAAAGCCAGCACTGAATCTTTTTGAGTGATTTACACTGAAAAGTAAGTAGAAATTTCTTAAAATGATAATATAAAATAATTTCTTATAATAAGATGATTCTCAAGTGGAATGGGTAATTAGATCTGATGCACTTAAAAAACAATAACAGAGTTATTTTTTTCCTCTTGTAAACCTAAATCATGTTACTCTGCAGGCAGATTGCCTTACCTATCTGAGCAAATCAAAAGAAAATATATGTATTTTCATTTTTTGCAGGGTATCCATGCCTCACCATGTTGTACCTGCTACTTCTGACTTTAAGCCTATTTACAAAAGTGCTGATAGGGTAGTAGGGTTTAAGAGTGTTCTCCATTTTTAATACTATAACTACTATTGGTGAAACCTTTTTATTTGACATCGGACACATTTTGTTGGATAGAAAAGTGTTAATATATTATACTGCAAAATCCTAAAAGGTAAGTTAGTGATTTAGTGATTAAGTCGTAGGGAAACGGCAGCTCCAACTGTTGCATTTCTGAATTCTCATGAGTCGTGCCCGACTTTACACGAGTGAATAAAGTGAATGTGTTGGTCGTTTATCAAGGGGGCGGGATGGTTGTAGCGGAAGGTTTGCAAGCAAGTTTGATGGTGGCCAGTTTCTCGGAAGCATCTTGCTAACCAGTTAGCAACTTAGTGCTAGTAGGTTCCCAATGGGAAATTACATTGGGACCAAGTAGCACTAAATTGGTGACTTAGAAACAAAACTGTCAAGGAACGCTATGGACTTGATATGAATCAAGATGCTATGACCAAAAAAAATTATTGACAGATGACTTTAATATATGATTGGCTGAATTTAGATGTTCAGGCTGACGTATAACTAACTGGCCTGCATAAGATAATGAAAAGAAGCAGATTTTAAAACAGGATTTTTCTTTTTTTTTTAAGAGAATTTTTTTTTTAAATTTGGGACAATATGGTCTGATAAAGAGTAAATTTAGATACATGTTTAAACCAGAATGATTTGACATTTAAATATGACTTCCACTTGAAAATCTGTTGGCTTCAGACTTAGAGTTACTCCTTTCATATGTGTCTTGAAGAAAGGATTATGTCAGCAGACATGACGGTTATGAAGACTAAGAAAAGTAAGCAAACCTTGCTTTGGTTTGCAATAAGGCTCATATTCATGATCAATGGCACAGGTGATCACCTTCAGGATGCGGTGGATGGCACAGGATTTAAAAAAATATATAAATGTTCTAAATTTTGGGACAATATGGTCAAGACAATTTATCGATTGAATGAAATTATTCATGTTTAAAAATAGAGAAAAAAAACAACTCCATTATGTTACCTTAAGTGTTAAGTTAAGTTATATCTATTTTATTTTAAGGGCAAAATTAAGAATTCAATAGACACATCGTCTTATTTACTTGCTTAAATTAAGCCCATATAAAGTTGAATATTTATTTACATTTGGGTAATTTATTTCAGTGCATAATGTCAAAGCAATATTTTTTATAAAGCATCTTCAACGAGATTCTTGTTAACCAAAGTGGTTATTCTGTTTCTGTTCATTCAGCCAGTTTAAAAAAGTCAAGGCCACAATCAACGTTCTCATGAGTGCATCCTACTAATGCACTTTTTTTTTTTTCTAAATTTAACTTGGCTGTCTTTCCAAGCACACAAAAAGCATTTGTCATCCAGTTCTTGGCTGTACTTTGAGACATAGACCAGGAGCGGCTCGCTATGAGTAACTATGAACAGGAGTAATGAGGCATTACAATCACACCAGAAGCCTCGTGCCTCAGATACCTCAAGCAGAGTTCATAAATCACAACACAAGCTAATCTTGAGTCTAGACTACTGGTCCAGACATAGTAACACACTTCTACACTTCAAATAATAAAAGGAGAAGTCTTACAGCTAGCACTAAAAATGGAATTCAACTTGAGCAAGCTAATAGACTAAGAGCAATAATGAGATATCAAGGGAAAACCAAAATTCTCTTCCATGCTACCAGTCTAACACTAAGTCCTCTTTCAGGCGCCGTATGCACCTGTAATACCACATGCTTTTAAGATTAAAAAAAAAAAAGATCCCCTCAGAAATAGCTGTGCAACTAATAGGGGCTGCTAAAAATGCCACATAAAAGCTGGCGCAGGCCTGAATTATGGCCTGCAACGCGACGAACCACACCAAGCTGCTGTTGGTTAGTGGGTCGCTTGGTGGGCCACAGCCAGGCTCCATATGGTGCTGCCGTCAGGTGGCCCCGAATAAGGAATATTATATGGTGTGAGCGCAAGTGTGCATGCATACGCACTCATGTGTTTGAGTGAGAGTGAGGTTAAGTTTTAGGGAAATCATTGCAGGTGGCACTTCTAACATAACCTGCCTCCATTCACGGCTTCTTTTCTCGTGGGAGAAATAGGAGAGAAGAAGTAGGCTGGAATTCAGGGTGGATAAAAGGTCTGAGTGAGTCTTAGAAAGTGGCAAAATATAAGTTTTAAACTCAGTTTAACAACACTTCCTATTGAACAAACATAATCCCTCCTTATGAAGTATAATAAGGTAAAGGATTCACCACTATGTGACTTGTTATGTGGCGGTAACCATTTTCATAGCCTGGTAAAGAAATACTGTCAGAATCTAGTTTTGAGTGTGAATATATAGACAAACCTAAAGAAAACTTTTTTTTTTTTAGAAGGATTGTTTTTACAAAGAAGAAACTACAGAAACATTTACATTTATTTCATTACTTTTAATTCTAGTAGATTAAGGGCTGTTTTATGAACGTGTCTTTTGTGACTGTAAATGTGTTTTTATTTGTATTGTAATTTTGTGAATCACTTTGTGACCTTTATGTGAAAGGTGGTATATAAATTAATTACTTACTTACTTACTATTACTTTGCATAAATTCAGACACTGAGGTAGTGAATATTTTGTGTTGTGAGGATACAGAGCTGGTTTAGGATACATTTATTTCTACGACTCGACAAAAAGATCCTCTAAGCCACCGATCTCAAACTCCAGCCCTAAAAGAAAGCTGCAATGTTCAGATGTCTCCTCTCATCTTCAGCAGATATTTAGATCTTTATTCCAGACTGCATGAATATGTGGCATTTCAGCAAAACGTCTAAAACCAGCTAGACACCAGCAAGACGTAACATTTACCAACCTCAGATACTGATGCTGCCTTAATGATCTTAAAAAGTAAAATGTAGACCACAATCACTCCGTCCCCATAAAGAGGCGAGGATGACATAAATAATGTGTTTTCATGAAAACAAGTAGATATTTTTGTGACTCCTCTTTTCTTTCTGCAGAATTTTGTTCACCCAAACCAGGTTTGTGCTACATTTTTCCTATAACACATAAATGAACACAGAAGACAGTCTGAGAATCTTAGAAAACCAAGAGTTTAGCAGAATATTACAACCCTTTGTTGTCCAAACCAACAGAGTCTTCCATGAAAAATCTATTTTCCTGTTAATAAATCAGGAATGAACTTTACAATAAAGAGATTTCTTTAAAAATGTCCCCTCTCACATTCAACAGGATACGTGGAATTTTAGCGTAAATGATGTTGGCTTCTGTGTTATTATCAATGGAGATGCTCGGCCCGACATCAACACCTGTTTTGGTACCAATATGCAGAATTAAATCTACATTTAATTTAAGTTAGGTTAAAAATCTCAGCTGAAAAGTTTACCCGTCTTATAATGAAGTGAAGTTTAACCAGTTTTAACACAATGTAACACGTTTCTAAAGTCTCTTTTTAATCGTCTACTAATCCTAAGTCACCTTTAGTGACATACATGTGTATGTTGATACATATCCTACTTTCTTGTTGAGAGTTTATGATCAACAATAATGATGACATTTATTGGCCTTCAAGTATCAGACTTGTGGATTGCATGAAAATAATGTGGATCGTTCATTCCTAATTGCTAAGCAACGGCAGCAAACTATATCCTGACCAATGTGGTGCCAGTTCATAGTTAAAAAGAACTAGCTCAAAGTTCGGTTCACACAGATGAAAATAAACTAGCTCACGTTTAGTCTCCTTTTTTTTTTTTTTTTTTAAATGAAAAAAGTTAACAAGCCTATAAATGAACTAGTTTAAGTTCATTTAGTAAATTAAGCAGCATTTCTGCACAGTAGAACCCCATATTTCACCATTTAAATGTGTGATCATGATTTATAGCAAGAACTGGAAAATATTCACTGCAGTCAAGGTATAATGGATGTGCACTGAAGCCTTTATTTAGCCAAACTACACAGAACTTCAGAGACCTAGAGGAACATTCAGGTTCTGCTGAAAAGATCTGGATCCAAAATTATTTCTTCTGTTCCTCATTCAGTAGCAGCAAGATAGCTCGGATGCTTTAACTCTACGTGTCACTTTATACTTGCGGTAGACGTGGCTGACGTACGGACTTGTTTATTAAGTCCGTGTGGGCACAGTTTGCATTAAAAACCCGACTTGTTGTTTTTTTTTTGTCCAAGTCTATCTTTGTTAGTTCATGAATCTCTGCCAAGCGTTCTGCTAAACTGGCATTAGAAATACCAGCAGATAAACATAGAAAATAGCAAATGTGCAGAACCCTTACAAGAATTACCATTTTTAGATGTTCAAGTTAAAGAAATGACTGGTTGGACTAAACATACACTTAATATTTGAAATAAAATACGGTCATCATACAAATTGCCCAAGAACCTCTCAGCACTGACAAACATTGGTTTAATGAAAACCTTTCTCCCCAACGTATTGGATAATGGCTTTAAAAAATAGAATACAACTTAACATACCTATGTCAACAGATCAAAGATGGCAATATTAAAACATTTGAGAAACTAAAGGTTGACTTTGGTCTCCCCAATACAGACTTTTTTAGATATTTGCAACTGAGATAATTTCTAATGTCCCATAAAGACTGGGAAAAAATTCTACATTCCAATCCTATAGAACAATTTCTTGTTAATAAGTGTTCAATGAAGACAAAAAAATATTGGTAACTTAGAGATAAAAATATATCATATAAGTACTTGTAACTCACTAAATATTAAACAAAGATAGGAAGCAGAGACCTCGATAAATATATCAGACGAGACTTGGGAAGAAATATGTACGGAGTCACACCTTGTCACAAATTCAAACACTTGGCGAGAATTCAAATGGAAAGCTGTAACTACATTTTTTAGAACACCAGCTATATCGGCTAAAATGGGGCCGATGTATTCAGGATTATGTTGGAGAAAATGTGGAACTGATAATGCTAATCATACACACATATTTTGGCAATGCCCTAAATTAAATTTGTTTTGGAAAGACATTGTTGATGCCCTAAAAATAATCTTCAAACAGGAAATTCCATTCAATACAGACATCGCCTTATTGGGAGTAACACCTACAACTATTATTACACGAGATGAAAAATATCTTTTGAATATATTATTAACAGCTGCTCTAAAATGTATAACAATCAGATGGCTCAAACCCGAGCCCCCTTCCTACAATATATGGATTCAGAAGGTCTGTGATATATACCAAATGGAACAGATAACATATTCTCTCCACATTCATTAAAAGTTGGAAACCTGTCGTACCTCTAATGATGCAATGATTTTCTTTTTTTTTTTTTTTTTCCCTAACTCTCAAAGACCGGAACCTGTACCTCTCATACTCTTGAAATCACTCTGTTGTTTGTGTTCTGTATTTTATGTTTAAAAGTGTAAAAATACACATCTACATTCGTACCTCACTGTATTATTTGGAAAAATAATAAAAAAAATTTGTTCAAAAAAAAAAAAAGAAATACCAGCAGATTCAGAGTCTGAATGATGAAGACCAGTACTAGCAGTAGACATGCTACTCTGTCATGCTGTTTTCCGTGAGAAAAGCTGACCAATGAAAACTGACCTATCTAATGAAAAGTGTCGTTATCAATTAATCGCTGTGTGTGTCATTCATTATTCTCAGAGTGAACGCCGCTCCTGGTCATGCGCATGACTTCAAAGCTAATCAGTTCACCATTCATTTAAAATATGAAGTATTCAATGAACGTCATTCAATGAACACGCTCATGCACAACACAGATCAGGACAACATTGTAATGAGAGAATTACAGGTAAGACAACAGAGGGAAACTCTATTTACAAAGCTTCTGAGGAGCAGCGGCTGCTGCAGGGAGAGAAGTCCATGTAGACTCTCAGTCAGAGCCTCTGATCAAATGCCAGATTCATTTAATGATCGCAGAGGCTATGAAAAGTGTTGGAAATCTGTCAGATGTAGCACCACATATAAAAGTGGTCCAATTTACTGATATCAGGTTGAATTTGGGCCTGCCAGGAAAAGACAGGTCGCACTGAGCTGCTGAGTGACTGAAGCCTAACAGTCTGATCAATTGGTCAAATATATTTGAGCATAATTAGAACTTAAACTCCTGACGCTTAAATATATATAAATAAATAAATTTAATGTTGTATTTTAAGTTTTCTTTAATCCACTCAGCAATATTGCAATGGCAACCTAATCATCTCCAATCAAATATATAACATTTCTTATCTTATAGGCTGCATACAAACTTTCTATGATGTTGTTATGATTTAAAGTTGATGTTTACAGCCCAGCAGATATCAGGGTCCAACTATCCCCCATCAGAGAGGTAATGAAGCCTTGGTGGAGAGCAGAGATCAAACACAAAGCACATATGCTTTATTAGTAGCAGAGATCACAGAAATTCAGGTTCTGCTGAAAGACCAACTGGTTGCCATGACAGCGGGACAGTGACATTGCTGCAGATTGATTACTTGTCTGGAGAAGAAGTCAGGAAAGTTGAAGCCGTCTGCTGTTCTTCACATGTTTCAGTCTAAACTAATGGGCGAAATCGATTCCCAAGGTGGGATTTCTGGCCCAGGTTTCCTGCTTTAACAGGCACTTTGACTGCGAGGTGTGAGAGAGAGGGCACAGGGTGAGCGCGGGGGAGTTTCCAAACTATAAGGTCACTGATAATGGTGCTGGAGTGAATAATGGCCCCACATGGATCAAATATGTTCAAAACTGTTTAACCTGCAGGAGGAAGACAGGAATGAAAACCTTAAAGGTCTCTAAAGAATATTACACATTTAAGCCTATTAGAAGTTAGATTATCGTGAAGAATGTTCAACATCTACTTTACTCTCATTGTTTTGTTTTCCTTTTATCCGCATATCCTATAAAACAAATAAAATTAAGATTATTTACTCCTAGAGCTAGCAAAGCTGGAGATCAATCGATTTTCTTTCTTTCTTTTTTTTTAAACAAATGCCAATTAATTTATAAATCAGTCTAACCGATCCCTGATAGGTGCTGTTGATGTTTGCATCGATTCCTTTGGCATATATTGATTTTTCTTTCTCAATCTACATTATAAAAAGAATCTGACAATCTATTGATGTTTTGTTTGTTTTTTCAATAAATGTTTCTTCTTTGTTTAATACTTGAGATTTGTTTTGTGTCAATTTTATCATGAAATGGAGGAAAAGATATAAAGAAAATGATCAACCAGTAAAGGTCCAGAGTCATTTTTAATTATAATCCATTACTTTAAACAGAATTTAACACTGAAATAACATGAGCTTTTTATGAATCCATGTTATTTTTTTTTTAAATCTAAAGTAGAACAATCGTTCAGTTTGTTATATACACAATTTCCTGATTTAAACATTTTATAAAACACCTGAACTGAATGTTTGTTTGTTATTTTCTTTCTTTTCTATGGCTTAATGAGAGCGGTGGGCTTTATGCTGCCCTGCAAGGCTTTAAACCTGGGTTTAAATGGAGACAAAGCCATTCTAAAGCACATATCAAGGTGCTCATTTTGAGCCTGGA